>NW_027595586.1:35000-37500 GCF_031162955.1 Sander vitreus | reverse complement strand
AGATGCTGATGATTAACGGTGAGTAATAGACATACAACGTAAAGTAATTCTGCACATTGTAATCCAACAATACTCATATGATTGTGTACTACTACAGGTTATTGTGTACTACTACAGGTTATTGTGTACTACTACAGGTTATTGTGTACTACTACAGGTTATTGTGTACTACTACAGGTTATGTTCATCATCTGAAGCCCAACATATGTTGCTACCTAGACAGCTAGCTAACGTCAACGGTAGGCAGCCGCTGGATTTGGTTGCTCTCTTTCTGTGAATAAGATGTTATCGTCTGAGTGTAAAAACCTGGGATTACCTCAGAGGAGCATCCTCCTCCATCTCTCTGAAGATGAGCTAACATCCTGCGTCGGTCCCCCTCTCTCTGTGACTCACAGCGGCGTCTCTGTTGCTTCAATCTCACGTTGACACACTTCTCAAAGCCTCGACATCCTCAACATCCTGCACGTTCAGTCACGTTTACACAATATCAAGTCAGCGCTCTGATTTTTAACAGAATGAGCTGCAGACAAATGATTCAACAATCTTCTTCAATGATATATATTTACAAATTTTTCACGACTTTTTTTTACAACTTTTTCCCTGAAACATTATGACTTTTTTCATGTATTTTTTGCTGAAATATTATGACTTTTTAACATCATGTATTTTTTGCTGAAATATTATGACTTTTTAACATCTTTTTTGCTGAAATATGACTTTTTTCATGCATTTTTTGCTGAAATTTTATGACTTTTTAACATCTTTTTTGCTGAAATATTTTGACTTTTTAACATCTTTTTCCGCTGAAATATTATGACTTTTTAACATCTTTTTTGCTGAAATATTATGACTTTTTAATGTCTTTTTTGCTGAAATATTATGACTTTTTTCATGCATTTTTTGCTGAAATATTATGACTTTTTAACATCTTTTTTACTGAAATATTTTGACTTTTTAACATCTTTTTCCCTGAAATATTATGACTTTTTTCATGCATTTTTTGCTGAAATATTATGACTTTTTTCATGCATTTTTTGCTGAAATATTATGACTTTTTTCATGCATTTTATGCTGAAATATTATGACTTTTTTCATGTCCAAATAAAGTAATTGGGAAGACAACACAAAGGGTTAAACTGCCGTCTCATTCCTAAAACATCAATCATCTTGTTTGAAGATCATATCTTATTTTGAGTCATCTTACCAAGTGAGTTTCCTCTTGTTCCTTTGGCAGATTGTTGTACATCTTATACGCTAACAAACACCTCGTAGTTATTATTTTAAACCTATTTTTGAAGTGGTTTCTGCCCGGTCTGTCTGCCATCCCATAGTTGAGGTAACGTTTGGATTTGCTGCCAGAGCAGAAAGTCGGAGCTGAGTCCAGATGTCCCGAGGCGATGCATTGGGAGCTCTTTAATTAAAATCTAACGGGAGGAATGAAGACGTGTTTCTGGAGGTGAAATCTGAATCTGAAGTCTGCAGATTAATGTTTTCATGTTCAGCCAGCAGAGAATCCTGAACACCCAGCGTCTCCCAACACACACTGTTCATCTCAAGGCCCTGGCACCATTCGGAGACTTTTTAACGCCTTTTTTGCTGAAATATTATAACTTTTTAACGCCTTTTTTGCTGAAATATTATAACTTTTTAACGACTTTTTTGTTGAAATATTATGACTTTTTTCATGGATTTTTTGCTGAAATATTATGACTTTTTTCATGCATTTTAGGCTGAAATATTATGACTTTTTTCATGCATTTTAGGCTGAAATATTATGACTTTTTTCATGGATTTTTTGCTGAAATATTATGACTTTTTAATGCATTTTTTGCTGAAATATGATGACTTTTTCATGTATTTTTTGCTGAAATATGACTTTTTAATGTATTTTTTGCTGAAATATGGCTTTTTAATGTATTTTTTGCTGAAATATTATGACTTTAATGCATTTTTTGCTGAAATATTATGACTTTTTCATGTATTTTTTGCTGAAATATGACTTTTTAATGTATTTTTTGCTGAAATATTATGACTTTTTCATGCATTTGTTGCTGAAATATTATTACTTTAATGCATTTTTTGCTGAAATATTATGACTTTTTCATGTATATTTTGCTAAAATATTATGACTTTTTCGTGCATTTTTTGCTAAAATATGACTTTTTCATGCATTTTTTGCTGAAATATTATGACTTTTTCATGCATTTTAGGCTGAAATATTATGACTTTTTTCGTGTATTTTTTGCTGAAATATTATGACTTTAATGCATTTTTTGCTGAAATATTATGACTTTTTCATGTATTTTTTGCTGAAATATGACTTTTTAATGCATTTTTTGCTGAAATATGACTTTTTCATGCATTTTTTGCTGAAATATTATGACTTTTTTCGTGCATTTGTTGCTGAAATATTATGACTTTAATACATTTTTTGCTGAAATATTATGACTTTATCATGTATATTTTGCTAAAATATTATGACTTTTTCGTGCATTTTTTG
>NW_027595586.1:2500-5000 GCF_031162955.1 Sander vitreus | reverse complement strand
CTGCTACATACTACATACAGTACTACTGCCCTGCTACATACTACATACAGTACTAGTGCCCTGCTACATACTACATACAGTACTCTGCCCTGCTACATGATACATACTGCATACTACATACTACATACTACATTCTACATACTACATACAGTACTACTGCCCGTCTACATTCTACATACTACATACTACATACAGTACTACTGCCCTGCTACATACTACATACCACATACTACATACAGTACTACTGCCCTGCTTCATGCTACATACTGCATACTACATACAGTACCACTGCCCTACTACATACTACATACTGCATACTACATACAGTACTACTGCCCGTCTACATTCTACATACTACATACTACATACAGTACCACTGCCCTGTTACATACTACATACCACATACTACATACAGTACCACTGCCCTGCTACATACTACATACCACATACTACATACAGTACTACTGCTCTGCTACATACTACATACTGCATACTACATACAGTACCACTGCCCTGCTACATACTACATACCACATACTACATACAGTACTACTGCCCTGCTACATACTACATACCACATACTACATACAGTACCACTGCCCTGCTACATACTACATACTACATACAGTACTACTGCCCTGCTACATACTACATACCACATACTACATACAGTACTACTGCCCTGCTTCATGCTACATACTGCATATTACATACTACATACTACATACTGCATACTACATACAGTACCACTGCCCTGCTACATACTACATACCACATACTACATACAGTACTACTGCCCTGCTACATACTACATTCTACATACTACATACAGTACCACTGCCCTGCTACATACTACATACTGCATACTACATACAGTACCACTGCCCTGCTACATACTACATTCTACATACTACATACAGTACCACTGCCCTGCTACATACTACATACTGCATACAGTACCACTGCCCTGCTACATACTACATACCACATACTACATACAGTACCACTGCCCTGCTACATACTACATTCTACATACTACATACAGTACTACTGCCCTGCTACATACTACATACTGCATACTACATACAGTACAACTGCCCTGCTACATACTACATACTACATACTGCATACTACATACAGTACCACTGCCCTGCTACATACTACATTCTACATACTACATACAGTACCACTGCCCTGCTACATACTACATACTGCATACAGTACCACTGCCCTGCTACATACTACATACCACATACTACATACAGTACCACTGCCCTGCTACATACTACATACCACATACTACATACAGTACTACTGCCCTGCTACATACTACATACCACATACTACATACAGTACTACTGCCCTGCTACATACTACATACCGCATACTACATACAGTACAACTGCCCTGCTACATACTACATACTACATACTGCATACTACATACAGTACCACTGCCCTGCTACATACTACACTTACTACTACATACTACATACAGTACTACTGCCCTGCTACATACTACATACCACATACTACATACAGTACCACTGCCCTGCTACATACTACATACCACATACTACATACAGTACCACTGCCCTGCTACATACTACATACTGCATACTACATACAGTACTACTGCCCTGCTACATACTACATACTGCATACTACATACAGTACTCACTGCTCTGCTACATACTACATACACATGATACTCACATACAGTACCACTGTCCCTGCTACATACTACATACCACATACTACATACAGTACTACTGCCCTGCTACATACTACATACTGCATACTACATACAGTACCACTGCCCTGCTACATACTACATACCGCATACTACATACAGTACCACTGCCCTGCTACATACTACATACCGCATACTACATACAGTACCACTGCCCTGCTACATACTACATACCGCATACTACATACAGTACCACTGCCCTGCTACATACTACATACCACATACTACATACAGTACCACTGCCCTGCTACATACTACATACTGCATACTACATACAGTACTACTGCCCTGCTACGTACTACATACTGCATACTACATACAGTACCACTGCCCTGCTACATACTACATACCACATACTACATACAGTACCACTGCCCTGCTACATGCTACGTTTTAGCTGAAATACTACGTCCTACTAGTACTGCGTGTGGTTTCTGTGTTAGTACACAGAGCCTAAAGTGGATCATTAAATGTGGCTTTAAGCATAAAATCTGATCTGAAGTCTGGACTCGCTCACAGTTTCTGAAACCCCCTCGTTGCTTATTTTAAAACAACAAAGAGATCCTTAACTGGGCTCATTTTTTCTTTGTCTTCTGGATCGTTCGGTGACCTTTGATCTCCCCTAGCTCCCCCTGCCCCCCGGCTGTGCTAAACTTCTGCCTCTCTGACGTGCAAATCTGACAAACAGCGAGTATTTTTCTTGGTTAGATTTCAGCGGTATGCATTTGTGTGAACAATGTTAATGATT
>NW_027595585.1:20000-40217 GCF_031162955.1 Sander vitreus | reverse complement strand
TTGTTGCGATATGTTGCAGCCTTTTTGCGACGTGTATATTGCGCAACTTGATATCGCGATACGATAAGAAATGATATTGTGCAGCCCTAGAGTGATTTACATGTAATCTGGAGAAAACGTCAATCTTCTGGACCAACAGGCCGCTACTTTGGAGCCAGGCTTCACCACGATGAACCACGAGGAACGATGTGACAGTTATCGAGACTTCGTATCACTTTTATTTTCAAAGCTAACTCCTCTTATATCGTCCCCTCGATAACCCTCGCTCTACTCTACCCTCTTCTGCCGTACGGTAACACCAGTTACCGTCAGCGGGGCGGATGTTTTGGCCTATACAAAAGGAGTTATTTTCAGACACTTCCCTGTTTTTTATTATAGAGACACACACACCCATACTAAAGGGTCCTCGCCTGGGTCAGGGAACCCGAAGACGAGGCAAGAGACTTTGACTTACACCCCAAATGTTCCGTTGTTCACGGGCGTTTTAACCTCCTATACAGAAAAAGTATTGCCCGAGGGAAATTTCATAACCATATGATTTTCAGTAATACTCACAGTTTAAAGCTGCTCTTCGCGGAATCACCAAAAGTTCAAATCCGCTGGAAAATGCAGTTTTCCGATGAGTTGGGAGGAGGCTTGCTGTTAAAATCGATCCCCGCTGGGTTGCAACTCACCCAGCAGTTAAAGAGGAGTCAACACTGCCCCCCGTAGGGGTGTTAACCTACCGCTCGGCAGGGTTGAAGAACAAGAGAAAAAACAATAAAAATCTTCAAAGAAGGCACGAAACAAATACGCGGGTTTTGTTCCCTAGTTCAAACTTGAACTCAGGTATTTTTATTTTACTTAAAGCAGAAAGTTAAAAAAGGCAGAAAGCTAAACAGAAAAGAAATGAACAAAAATGCACTAAGTCCCTAACAGGATAACCACTGAATGCTCCAGTACGGAGGTTCTTTCAGTACAAAATGCCCCAAAAGAGAGGAGAGAGGATTACCATTGAGTTACTCCTTTTTATACATACATTGACCAGTTCACTCCCATCATACCATCAGGGGCCGTCTCACCACCTCTTATGGCCTAATAAGGTATCATTTTTTAATGCAACTACAGGATAACAGACACTCACAGGAAGCCTCACATGTGATGACGTAACGTATCCTATGCATTGGTCAATCTAACAGCCTTATACATTACACAAGCGAGCGGTAATGCTCTTCCATCATACATGACAGCTTGACTCCCTTCTCCTAGCAGGGGAAGGTCAGTGTGAAGTTATTTCAGTACATATGTTTTACATCAGCTCCCTTACCTTTTCACTCCTACATGAACTCTTCCCCTGTCTCAGCTGCTGTCTCGTACAGGAACACACAAACTTCCTTTCTGCATGAAGTGCAGGCAGGCCTTCACATGCATCTACACCAAGCAAATGAATATAATGCTGTATCTAACATAGTATCTAGCATGATTCTTATTCCTAAACAAAATCAAAATTACATTTATAAGCTGCAATATGATTATATATATAAGCAGAAATATAGTTGCAGCTGTTTTGGGGTTAATACATTTCTCAAAGCAGTAATATATGTTTTAGCTGTTTTTGGGTTTTCAACTGAACGCTTCGGTCAACACCACACAGCTAACGTTAGCATACGGTAACGTCTTCCATGAGTTTAACTGGAACTCCCAGACAGCAAGCATGTTTAGTTACGTCTGTTTCTCTCTGCTGTTGTTGTTTCACATAGAACCGGGCTGGTTAAAGCACTAAAGTCAGCTAACGTCACCTATCGTAGCTAACGTTAAGCTCTGTGTGAAAGACAACGTCAGAGAGAAACATACTTTCTGTTTGGGAGTTCCAGGTGAAGTCGAGAAAGCCGTTGCTGTCCATGTAACGTTACGGTAAAGCCAGAGGCTGACTGCGGTCAAGCCGTCAGTGAGCACCGTGCACGGAGATGAGGCGCTATTCTCTGTTTTTCTGTGCTGGTTGGCGTTCTTCTTCTTGAGCATTTAGTGGCAAACTTGAACAATTTTGGTTTCGACTTGGTACCAAAGTATCGGTTCTCGTGACATCCCTGTAAGCCTGTTTGAAATGAATACCTCTGCTGAAGTGTTCAGTTGTTAACGATAGTAAGTCATCAGGTTCGTTGGCGATTGTCAGGCCTTCGCAGAACTGATCACCGGTGATCTACGCCCAATGCATGCTGGGTAGATTTCTGTCTGATTTGATACAGAATCACTCTGACGTCATGTACATGTTGTCAACAATAACCTCACGAGATTGAAGAGGCGGCTATGACGTTTTATATAAACTTTTCCATGTTTTTGAATTGGATTGATTCTGACTGATATTTGTCTGATTTAAGATTTATTCTGTTAACAGAAAACATGTTGTGACGTTTAAATACATTCAGATTACAGATAATCTACAGTCTGTTGTATTTTAACATCAGCAATAGATCGCCTGTAGAGCATTTTAACAGCTACTCTGTCAGTATCTAAACAAGCTGATATATGGGTCTGATAACATTATAATAAACAGGATGTGAGTGTTTCTGTGACTTCCTGTTTAGACTTAAGGATGGAAACTGTCCGACTTGACCACAGCTTTTAGTGACCACCCAGCAGGGGGCGAGGCGCAGCTCATCTCAAACAATCCCAGTAGTACACAGTTGTGTTGCTTTGGGGTCCTTCTGTAAATGCTGTTCTTGGTACAATGGTTCTGGAGAAAGCTATAAGCAGCAATACAAGAGGCCAAGCAATCAGTCCGATCTGAACAGACACGTTTTGAACAAGCAAAGTTAAGATATAATGACAAATAATTTTTGAAATTCAGATTGTGTCTTTCCTTTTTAAAGATACATTTTAGCTGCAGCGCTACAGAACTCTACATTACATCCGCCACCATGGAAACTGATTCTGCATCAACATTTGTTTCTGTGTCTTTTGCTGTTTTGCCCTTAAAACTGATGTTCTGCGTGTTTGCAAAATGAAAACTCAGCCTAAGAGGACATGAATGATCCAGATAACCCAACTTATGGCTGGAGACCCAACTAATTCTGTCTTAACTGACACTCTTGTAGTAGCCAGTTCACCGACACCTCCTGATCTCTAAAAACCAACTTCAAATGACCACATTTGTTCTCATCACTGATCCAGCCTTGCAGTGTAATTTTAATGGTAGTTTGCTTAAGTCCCAAGAAAGTCAGGAGAACGCTGTCAGACAAAAGTTGGCAGTCAAATGGCGGCACTGACTGTGAGCTCATGAACAAGACGTCTGCAGCGCTGTCTTTGGCACAGTTATCAACCGTGACTGAACCGTTGTTGAAAGCCAACATGTAAATGTCATTTCCTTCACCACCGATCAGGTAATCGCCACCGGTGGACACCAAGATGTCATTGCCGTCCGAGCCTTTGAGGAGAGAACTTTCGTAACCGGACACCAAGATATCAGAGTAGACGGTGCCGATGACTATCTCCACATCCTTCAACACGTCGCCCTCAGCATCGGCGTAGCGGCCTTGTCCCGTCAGCAGGTTGACATAAACTCCTTTACCTGTGTCAGGATCGCCCCGGTACACAACCGTGTCTCTGCCAGGACCGCCGTCCACCAGATCAGCCCCTGGTCCAGGAAGGAAGATGTCCCGGCCAGAGTTTCCCATCATAGTGTCATTTCCGTCCTCGCCATAAAGAGTGTCGTCTCCCAAGCCACCAATCAGGATGTCGGCTCCGTTCCCTCCGATCAGCGTGTCATCTCCGGCGCCTCCTTCCAAGGCGTCATCCTTCCACCCACCAATCAGAGCGTTGTCTTGATCGTTACCTAAGGCAAGAGGCAATGTAGCTTTATGTCCACAGCACATTACAGCAACAAGGTGATTCAAAGTAAATTAACATAAATCCTTAAAGAGCAGTTAAAAACAATGAAAAACATTCATTAAAGAGAATATAAAACAACTAAAGCACATTAGAGACCAAAGATTCTCGCCAAGATGATTAACAGCTCCTAGCAATTCTCCAGTCTGCAGCGTTCTTCCACTGAGTCAAAATCCACAACAGAGCCGCTTCCCTACACTTGTTAGATAATATTTCATTACAGGGTTCTCTATTGATGTGTTTGTTCGCCGTTGACAATGATTGTAGACAAAGCGGCGTGCCAGAAACGCAATGTCATGACACAGGTGCCCCCTCGAGGCTAATGTTTGAATTCCCTCTAGGGCGCGACTATTTTATATTAATGACCGTCCGTTACAATCATGCCGTTGCCAAATTAGTTGATACAAAGCTAATTAAGCCTCTCAGCTCCACAAAACTCTCTGTATTTCTCAGTATGGATATGTTTTACAAAATGTTGCTGCAGGCGACAATCTGAGTAGAAATTCTGAAAATGTATTGAACAATACTGTCATTATAACTCTGTCCATTTTTAATCTTAATGTGAACTACACTACACACTATAGCTTTAATACTAGGCTGAATACTTTTCAAATTAAATAAAATATAATAAAGTGACATTCAACTGGCATTATAGAGGAAGACTGACATCTGTACTACTTACCTATTATGTCATTGGACTGGGAGGGACAGCCTTGCACCGTGTGGACCTTTGACAGATTCCTCTGAGAGTTGAGGTCCAAGCGGCAGTCAACCTGCAGCTGTTTCAGAGTCACTTTGAACGCTTCAATGTGAAAGAAAGGGACATCTCTGGTTGAGTTTAGTGATTTCAATTTAAAAGTCACTCCGTCAGAGCTCTGAAATATTAAGTGCTGATTTTTGGAACTTTTTGCGTAGTTGAGCAGAGTGAATTTGAGTTGTTTCCCTGTTGACGTGATCGTCACTTTCAGATCTTCTGTTGATGAGTCTAGTGTGACTTGACTGCCATGAAGATAATCCATGTCAACCAACACAGTATCAATACTCTCATCTTCTGCAAAGTTAGAAATCATTGAGTCGTTTCCATATCCTTGTTTGATTACGTAAGTGTCTTTTCCTTCACCTCCAAACATTGAGGCACCTCCGGTGTACGGATCAAGCAGATTATCATTGCTGTTTCCAATCATGATGTCGAAACCTGAGGAACCGTACATTTCTTTCACTGAATCGTGATTATTCATAATCATCATTTTGCCGCAGAGTAATGATGAATTGTATCTTCCACACTTGTAGTACTTAGAGGGTTTCTGGTTTCTAAAATCAACAGTTATGAGGAACATTAAAGACTTATCACAGCTGCTGGGGTTGGTCATCAGTCCAGCTGTTATTCCATCACTGGTTTTAATCTGCAGGTGCTGATGAAACTTTGAATCAAACCAGTTCTGTAAAATAACATCTTTTCTACCGTGTACCAAAATGATGATGCTCTGTCCTTCACATATACACTTTATGTGATCGTATTGTTCTTTCAGAAAGAGAATATCCAAGGCTAGATCTGGCGATTGATTGTTGATGGTTTTGACTCCTTGGCCCGGTGTGATAACGTACCAGTCCTCTCCTCCTCTACCCTGGATGAAATCATCTCCTTCTCCTGGGACAACAACATTGTACTCTTTGTTCCCTCTGATGGTATCGTTGAACTTTGACCCGCGAACCTCCGTCACGCTGCTAAAAGCCTCGTCCTCCTGAAGGTCCACCAGCAGAGGAGATGGCGAGCTGCTGTAGTCGATGCTGCTACTTTTAATACACTTGGTGAATGGGTCTCTGTCCAGGCAGTCGGCCCTGTTATCTGAGATTGTGAAAGTGATCAAATCTTTTGTGACAACAAGCAAATGTCTGAATGCTGCTGATCTGAACCAATTAATTAAAGTCACCCTGACGGGCTTGTTGTCCTGGAAAGCATTCAGAACAACATCGTCACCCATTACTACCACTCTAAAAGTGTGAAGGTTTGCTTCTATTATGGCCAGGTCTGTTTTAGTGTCTTTGGAATAATTTATAATAGACACTGAAGACTGTTTTCTGACTTTTACTATGTACATGTCTTCTCCTTCACCGCCCGTCAACACATCTCGACCTCCTCCTCCATCTATGATATTATTCTCTCCATTTCCAAAGAGCACATCGTCATACTGAGACCCAAAGATGTTTGTAACTGTGCTTAAAAGTGGCTGGGATGCATCCACATTTTCGCCACTAGAGCTAAACATCTTGTTAATCCCTACAGCCACCAGCTGAACAGAAGAAACCACGATGGAGGAAATCTCAAACAAGACTCCGTCTCCGGACATCATGTTCATGTGACGATACGGTTCCCCTAAAAACCATCCTTCTATGGTCACAGTGTGACTTCCCTCATACATTAACACAACATCATTTCCAGATTTAGACACAGAAATGTTACGGTAATCAACACTGAAATGAAGAGTGTCTAGTGCTTTGGAAGGATCGTAGTTGTTAATGGCTGTTTTCCCTCCGTTTTTAGGAATAATGTACGTGTCTTTTCCTCCACATCCTTCAACGTAACTTCTCTGTGGCCCGAGGAAGAATATGTCATCACCTGGTTCACCATAAAGCCTGTAATAGTAACTTAACATGACTTCAATCATATGTTTATCCTCTGCTTTCTGAATTGCAAAAAAACGATTAGAATCTCTATTTCCGTAGTATTCTCCATACCTTGACTCTGATACATCTTTATAACCTGTAACCACCGTCACAGAGCCAGCTGGTATGAACCAGAGTATTTTCTTCTGTAGTGTCGTGTACTCTAACTGATGTGACTCTCCCAGGCCAAGAATAATATCTTTGCTTCCCTGTGTATCAATCTGCCAACACATTTTACTAGAACTCTCATCACTAGACACTAAATAGTCCATGCAGAGTTCAGACGGACCCTGGTCGGCGAGGCAGAAGTGAACTCCTCCTCCGTTCCAAGAAGCGTCACCACCGCCAAAATCAATGGCACTTGTTCCATCCTGTTGCTTTGTAACTTCGTAATATTTGTGATAGTCTGATATCCTTGCAACAAGTCTGTGTCCCTGCTCAATTTCATGGTGACGCCAATCGTAAAAGAAACTCGCCACACTAATTCCAAAATGCTTAATCCCCTTCAGAAAGCCTAAGGAAACGGCCCCCAGTTTGTCCAGAACTCCAGCACCTTTCGGGAGGTTGTTTAGTTCAGTCTGTACGCCCATATAAATGTCATCAATGCCCATCCGGACTACGGATAAAGCCAGGTTTATAGGCGCTATAAACGGGACCAGTTCAGGCACAGCAGTTTCAATAACATCTAAACCAACTATACTACCATCTAAGGCAGCATCAATGTATCCCAGCACGTCACCTCTCTTTAAATCTTGTTCAAGATTGTATATCCCAAATCCAGTTCCCACTATTGGTATAACTGACATAAAACCCTTCATCGCAGGGCTTTTCATGACCGATGTTACAGCTTTGGTCATTCTTGTCTCTGAGGACAGAGCTTGTTTTGCAATAACAGACGTTGTCATAGCTGTCACTCCATGAGCCGTTTGCAGAGACCCCACCACGCCATCTTTAATGTCACCCTGTTCAAAAGCACGAACAGCTCCTTTCATCCCCAGCATGAGGCCCAGCGTCCCAACAGCATGCCCAGCGTGCTCTACGTACTTGCTGCCTTGATGGGAGGAGGTTGAACCGTGATTTTCCATGTCCTGAACTGCTGTTTCAATGCTCTCTGACATTGTTTCATAGTAGCGTTGACTCTCCAGAGATAACTTAGCTCTAAACTCAACAGGTTTAGCGTCAGCACCGTCTAACAGATTACACACAAACTCTCCGTTCTCCATTCTGGTGCTGCCCTCCTGGACCTGCAACCCTGCCAGACTTTCACCATATTTAGCCTTTAACTGACTGTGGATTTGTTCAGCGGTTAATACGCTCAGCCTGGAGTAATACGATTCAAGTTTGAAGGACTTTTCCAACTCAGAGGCAGATTTTAAGTCTTTGGATGTTACACGGCCGTCATCGTAGCCTCCTAATTGGCCAGACATTGAAGGGTAGCTGATATCTACAGTATTTATGAATGTTTCGTAATCCTGAACTGAATTATGCTCAGTTATCATGTAATTGTTTTTTGCGATATCGAATATTTGAGACGGATTTTTTTCTCCATTTTGAATCCACTTACTATACAGTTGGACTTCACTTGTTATAAGATTTTTAAGATTATTCCTTAAGTCCTCTCTAGTCGAAGGTCTATGATTAGCATTTAATTTGCTGGAACTTTCATAGTCGGCTGAGCCACTAAATCCCCGCCTGCTTGGGTCAATCCAAGTACCTCCTTTTGTCATTGAATGTTCGTCCCAAAGAAAGTTCAGTCCTTTCTCTTTGATATTGTTGTCTGTGCTTTTGACCATATCCAGGGCCATGAGAATCAGAGGAAATGTCCGGAAGTTTCTAGCAGATTCAGCTATAACTGATGCAGTGAAATATGTGGTGCACCAGGCCTCAGCGGGGAGCGGCAGGCGAGTTGTTGTGTGCTCGCCATGAAAAATACCTTCCACATATTCAGTGTATCTTTCTCTTGGGTCATCTAGGCCCATTTCTGTTACAATTCCTTCTCGTATCATATGGTATTTCTCTTTTCCTAGCTGATCTTGAATACATTGCTTAACGTTTTCTTCATTTTCTCCTCTATTGATGTCAACCTTTTTTCCAACTAGAGTGACATACAGACTTTTATGTTTAACCTTTAATATCCAGTCATTGACGCTCAGGTATGTATCCTTATTTTCTCCGGTCTTTGCATAGTAAAGGATTACATTCCTGATATCTTCTCCTGATTTAATCTCATAACAGTTGGAAAGAATATGTTTTACTTTTTGTTGATGCGTTATCTTCTTTACCATTAACTTCTGTACCTGCTCTACCTTCTCCACTTTGGTTTCTGATAAATAATACTCGTTAGTGTTGTCAGTGTTAATTTTTTTTGGAAGCTTTTCGTCGTGAAAGAATCCCCAGGACATAGCTTCAAGTTGGTTACAAGCATCATGTACATCAGCATTAAAATCCTCCAAAACATTCTGGTTAATAAATCTCCTTGGCTCATTTGGCCAGCTGTAGTCATCTGGACCTAGAAAGTTTCTTTCACCGGTAAAGATCTCCTTTCCTTTACTGCCGGGCTCACTTCTAATAATTACGTCTCCGTTCCTATCGAGGGTTGCGACCACTTTCTTGCTGTCATCTTTATGTCGCCATTGCTCTCCATCCTTAGTGATCTCTTGGGTGATTTTCTCTCCTGTGTGGCTGACCTGGAGCACAGCGTTCCTGATGTGCAGCTTGGTCTCGATGCCGGCGGTCTCATGGAGATCCTTCAGCAGTGTTTCAATGAATGCTTTATCTGCTCCGACGTCACAGGCCACCACACTTATTGTTTTAATTTTATTGGAATCCCTGGAGGTTTGTTGAATGATTTTGGAGACATCTTGCACTTCGTATCCTCCCAGTCTCATTTCTCCTGAGCTGTCTTTCCTGCCGTGGCCGACCAGCACCAGCCGGCTGTCCTCTGTCAGAGGCACGGAGTCACCTCGGATCAGTACCGGTCTTTGGTTGTTATCAAGAACGTAGACAGAGGAAACCGTTGGATGTTTCTCAAAAAGATACTTAGCAGCTGTTCTGACAACAGGGTCATCTTCCAGGATGAGGATCTGCTGGTGGTCATACTGGGTGCTGTGATCAACCGGTCTTTGTGGAATTTGGTATCTGGAAACTTCTCCAAGTTTGTCCATGACCTGGTAAGTCTGGTGATTCTCCTGGTTTGTTTCTAGGACTGCTGTGATGCCACGGGCTGTAAAAACTCGAATGAAGTTATGTTGGAAGTCTTTGGTTGTGTTTCCATCGAGAGAGAACACAGGCGCAGTTTCCAGTGACGGTTTCAACATCAGCTCTGCGAGTGAAGAGCCAGAAAGGCCAGACACAGTTTGTCCATCTTCTGAAACCCTCCCAAATATTTTCACCAAGGTGTAGCTGTCTGCTTCTGGTACACACGAGATATTGAACAGGCATTCGTTGCTGACTATTACTGAGTAACGAGGATCCATGCTGTATTCCTGTTGGACTCTGACATTTGTTGACTTTTCGTTGTCGGTCATGACCAGAAGTTTTTGGCTGTAGCTGTGCGAGATCTCCGAAGCACTCAGGAGCCCATCTTGTGTCTTCTGTTCATCTACAGCTGCCAAGAAGCCTTCAAAATCCTGGAGAGCAAGTGAAAAAAACTACATATAAAACACAGCAGATATTCCGGTTTTTATATATATTTATCATAAATTGGAGGGGATGAACGTTTAGTTCAAGAAAGTCCCATTTGTTGTAGCCGGGTTAGCTCAGTTGGTGCTATATATATAGAGGTTTACTCCTCGACGCAGCAGCCCAGGGTTCAACTCTGACCCCCCCCGCCCCCCCCAAATAATAGGAAAAAAAGAAAAGAAAGTCCCATTTGTTGTCTTAAATGGTGACTTTGTTTTTGTTTTCCGTGTGTCTATGCAAGATCAACTAATTTAAAACCCACTAACCTGTTCCTTCTGAATCACAGAAGCTGTAAACTTCTCATTCTCCTGAAGATCAGATAGCAAACTCATCGGGTTTTGGTCAATGTCCTCCCTAAAAGAAGATTAACAACTTTATATCCGAGAGGGTTACACACCACTTAAACAGATTGAGTAAAACCAGATGCAGACCACATGAGAGTTTGACAATACCTTCCCTAAGAAAAACACTTTGGTTTAAATTTACAAATATATTTGACCATGCTGTAGCGAGGCCATGTAGGGAACAAATCCATCTCACAGAAGAGATTTAGCTTCTGTTTGTACAAAAAGGCCAATCTGCATTGAATGTCTTGAAAGATATTGTTAGCTTCAGCTAATGAGGGAGTTGGGAGTGACAATGGGTTGCGCCTGTCACCTCCAGTTCTTCAGCTCATTACATTATTGGAGCTGCTTCTAACTGTAAAAGGCAGTTCATCTCTAGGGTAGTTTTAAAACAACTAACGCCAAAGGCCCCCAACCAAGCATCAGTTTTTGATAGGGTTGGGCATCGTTTTGATCACTGGCGGTTCTTGACCATTTCAATTGGAGGGACCACATGCGATTTAAGAGGTACCAAATATATTTAGCACAAGTGTTACATACCACAAACCCTCCATAGGTTTGGTGCTACAAAAGACTAGTCTATATTGACAATGTTTCATTTACGGGATTGTTCCGTTACTGCCAAAGGTGTCGCAGGATGTCCCTCATTTCGGGCAGATGTGCGTCCCCTTCCTCTGTCTCTGTGTTGGTGTTCTAACCTCTGGTGGATTTGTGAGGACTATGGTTAACTGCTCCTCAGATCTCTGCAGGGTAAATCCAGACAGCTAGCTAGACTATCTGTCCAATCTGAGTTCTCTGTTGCACGACTAAAACTACTTTTGAACTAGGGCTGAAACAATTCCTCGAGTAACTCGAATAATTTGATTACAAAAAATCCTCGATGCAAAATTCTTTGCCTCGAAGCTTCGTTTAATCAATGTAACTAATGTACTGCTCACTGTGTTTCCACATGGATGATTATGACTAGCCCACAACGGGCTGACGCTTCTGTGGACACAAGACTGACGGTGCGGATTACAAATGAAGGAAGACAGCAAAAATAGTGAGAGTCTAAGAGAAGAGACAGGTGAGAAAAAAACGACAGAAAGTTTGGGATCATTTAAAGCTGCAAACATGCTGCTACATCGACTCAGTAGAAAACATCCAGTCTACTCATCCATTCCACAGAACAAACCCGACACAAGGTAACATAAACGTCTGCTGTTCTCATCCAACGCGCTGTTTTACACAACTACAGCATGCAACTCTGCAAATAGCGATGTTTTACAAACAATTTAAAATGAAAGCTGTCGGTTTGTAGTCTGACTGTTTATTAGTTTGCTACTAATCTTTGGCAACTTAGCTGCTGCCAGAGACAAACCAGCCCCTACCCCCCAGAGCATTAACCTCATGGCTACTTAATATGCACGTGAATGATGTCATCATGCCGATTATGTCTGCATTCTTTATTCTTTCTGCTCACTGTGTATTAGGCTTCTGAAAATGTGGCCCCCAGAACAGTGTAGTTGAACAGTCCTGTTTTCTTTATATATTTATACTGTACAACCAGTAAAACATGTCCTGTTTTCTTTATATATTTATACTGTACAACCAGTAAAACATGTCCTGTTTTCTTTATATATTTATACTGTACAACCAGTAAAACATGTCCTGTTTTCTTTATATATTTATACTGTACAACCAGTAGAACATGTCCTGTTTTCTTTATATATTTATACTGTACTGTGGAAATGTTCCTATCTTTCTTCCTTTTCGGGGCTCATGTTCCCCGTTTTGATTTTGGACGTCTGGTCACTTTATATCATATATCAGAATATTCTATTACTGTTACGCCCACTATGAATATTATAATAATATGCCGAACCATGTGTCATGTATCATAGCTACGTGTATGACCTTTGCAGCAAAAAAACCCGGGTGAAAATCAGTTTGGTATTCAGTGAGGTATGATTATTTAAATGCACTGACAACTCATTGCACCTGCCAAACAGATTACAGTGAATGGAACAGGTGACCTGTCCAAGATGGCGGCCCTACGGCCAGTAGGCAGTAAGGGTCGATGCGACCTGTCCAAGATGGCGGCCCTATGGCCAGTAGGCAGTAGGGGTCGATGCGGCGTCTACTCTATATATGTCTATGGTGTCAGCGCCATTAAACGTATTCTCACCAGAACTGTACTAGAATGCTTAGTTCTTACCTGCTAACAGATCTCTCAACTCTGGCTCCACGTATGGATGTGTCCCTAAGAGAAAACACAGTCATTGTTAACTTTCTTTAACTTTTCCCCATGACTAAAAAAAAATATATTAAAACAGTCAGCATTGGGTTGCACCAGCTATGCATTAGTTCAAACATAGTTCACGCGCTACTAACATTTTGAGGGGTTGCACCAGCTGAAATAGTTTCGTTTAGGCATAAGTTACAACCTAAATCTTACACCAGCACTTAGTAGGTGTGAAGTCCGTATGTTACGGATCTTACGGATGCCAACCCATCCGTAAGATGGGTTGGCATGGCGCATTGTTTTGAAAGGTGGGATAACTTGGAGGATGATAGATTCCATCCCTTTGGATATCTGTGATGATTCTGATTTTCACTCCTGCTTTTGTTTTCCATGAGCGGAGATACAGAGGATGACTGACCTGCTGGCAGCAGACTCGGGTTATCTAACCTTAATTAACAGCTACTAACGTTAATCATAACCGTTTCCCAGTTCAGGCTACCATTATGTCTTTGTTATAATAACCTCACAATTTAATCTGCCCATAACGTTACTGGCTACTCCATGTTGTAGTTGACGTGTCACCACCCAATGTCACTAATGATTTGCACTAATGTTAGCTGTAGTTTAAGGTTGTATAGTTATCACCTAATCATAACCCTTTGTCCTGGTTTATGTACCTTTCTGTTGCTGTTTGGTGATTAGCATTTAGACTGGGTAAACCCCGCCCAATCTGCCGGCGATTTGATTTCGTCCTGCAGCTCACTTACGTTTATCTATCCTGCTTCCGTTCACAATTTTGCGGGAACCAATCACAAACTGGCTTATCTACCTGGCGTGCTATTGGCGGGTTTAACACGGTGTCGATATAGAAGCGACCAAGCAGCTTTTTGTTTACATTCAACATGGCGGCCACCGAAGAGCAGCCACCCATTGATGCCGCTGTCGCTATATATATATATATATATACTGTATATACATATATATATACAGTATATATACTGTATATATATACTGTATATATATATGTATATACTGTATATACATATGTATATACAGTATATATATATATATATATATATATATATACTGTATATATATACATATATATACAGTATATATATATATACATGTATATATATACTGTATATATATGTATACAGTATATATATATATACATATACAGTATATATACTGTATATATACTGTATAAATACAGTATATATATACTGTATGTATATATGTATATATACATATATATATACAGTATATATATATATATATACTGTATATATATATATATGTATATATATATATATATACTATATATATAGTATATATATATATATATATACAATATATATATATATATATACTGTATATATATAGTATAATTATAGAATATTAGTGTGGACTTTACGCCAGTGTAACTATGATGAACCTTACGTCTCCGTGGTGCAAAACAACATCGATATAACTTCAGTATTATATATATTAACCCTGGTGTTTCCAAATGTCTCTGTTTTAGGGGCTCGGAAACGCCGCAGTAGTGTGTAGTGTGGACGCCAGGCGTAAACCTAGCAGAAGATATTTTTTTAACCCAAACGTAGCAGTTTAGATGTAGCTTTAGTGGACACTAACTGACGCTGAACATTTGTCCTGCAGGGTTACATTGCAGCTCGGTTCTGTCAGTTACTACTGGACTAATTTCAAAGATTGTTGTTACTATCAGTGACTTGGACACCTGTGGTTCGATGGGTTCTTGAGACTTTCGTGAAACATGTGTTCAGACAGTCCTTTGAGGTGGTGCAGTGCAGCGATATCCGGGCCGAGCTCCTCCCACTCTTCATCTCTCACCTCTGGGGAACAAACAAACAAACAAATAGGTAAAATTATGTATTCAAATCATCTCTTCCTTCGGTCTGTGTCATTTACACTCTAGCCTCGCATGTTCAGCTCTGTCTCTACAGCTCTGTGGAGTAACGTCTTGCTACACCACAGATGCATTCTGGGATAGGAGAATAAACTCTCTGGGTTGTTTGCATTTCTTAAAACCAATCCCAACGGTCTTGGGCGACGCTGAGCTCCAGACGCAGCGACGGTGGCTCTGCTAAAGAGTCTCAGGAAGGAACTGGTTCTGGTGGAACATTTGCACCTCGCTAAAGAAAACTCCTCATCCGATATTAAATGAAGTTAACTGTTGACACAATACAGTAACGTGAGATATTTAAATGAGCTGATACATGGTTACACCTCATTGGCTCTTACCAATTGATTATCCAGTCCCTCCAGGATTTCGCAATGTCACAAACGCAACAACTACGCGACTTCAACCAATCCCAGCAGTCCCACGGCTCAGACGTCAGTATGTGACGCTGAGAGCTGTGACGTATGGATGACGGGATGACGTAACACATGTACGTCGCCAAATTAATTAAAAATAAGACAACACATTCACGTTAACATGCTGCCTCCCAAACTATTGTCCGTCATAAAAAAACGGCTCAAGTTTCATTGTTTGTGCGTCCGTAGTAAACAGTTTGAAGTACTTTGACACTTGCATGTACTGCCAGCCTCTGTTCAGGATCAATTAGTGTTCTTCTTTTTAATATCTGTGTCTCTAGTATCTCTGGCTAAGGGAGCCACTGACAGACATCCTGAAGTAAACTCTGAAGAGATGGGTATTAACTAGGGCTGTCAGCATTAACGCGTTGATCGCGATGTGATTAAGGGCCGGGCATAACACATTAATCGCATGCCGCCATTTATTAATGTATATCCACGTCACTGGGCTTGGCGTGGGGCCTAACAGCTACTATTTTGACCCTTCCTCTCATCAAGCTGCCACTTCCTCCTAACACATCCTGCTGCTGCAGGCTGCAGCATGATGGAGAAACACAGCAGCAATAACTCTGAATGGAGCTTTTTATTTTCCTAAACTCCCGGACGGCTCGTAGACAAGTAAAATATCACGAAGCTACCAGCTACGAGCTAATTAACGTGACCCTGGTTGATGCTACCCACTCAGGCTAAGCAGTATTTTGGAGAGTGCTACTCGCCGACCTGTTGATGGAACCAAATCCCAAAGAATTACTACAGCTCTTGCGAAACGGGTGGCAGCTACCTGCAGACCTGTCAGCATCGTAGAGGACTCGGGACTTAAAGACGTACTACGGTCGGCATGTTCTGACCCGTCCCGTTGCCGTCGAGGGGGACAGCAGCCCCCCCCACACAGCCTGTAGGACACGGAGACAGCAGCAAACAGGAACTGCTGCAGAGTCCAAACTCTGTCTCATTAACCGCTGATCACTGGACGTCAGTGAGGAATCTAGATTATTTAGGAGTTACTAAACACTAGATGGACTCTGGTAAGGACAGATAGGATCTTTAGGTTTTAGTTCGGGACTTGGAGGAGTTGTGCAATAATGACAGATTCACACATTTTTCTTTTGTTTACAGTAAATAAATAATTACAAATCTTAAAATCAAGTTCATAAAGTCACTCTATTTGCATTCATTTGATTCCCAATCAAGATCCTCTGGTGAGAACGGCTTTCCTGTTGTTAATATGGACTTAAAAACTGTTCTGAAATGCAAAATAATAGCATTTTAATCATGTGATACAATATGGGATTAATCGCGATTAAAAAAATGAATCGTTTGACAGCCCTAATATTAACCTGCAGCTCGTTGATAAGGAGGTGGACCAATCTCAGGATGGGATGGAGCTAGAGCCCGCCGATATATCGCCATTTTCCAAACTATTGGTATCAGCATTTATAGTTATAAATAAAATAAAAACAGACGAAAGCCCCTTCAACCATGTTCTGAGTGTCGGCATTGCATAGTTTGTCCACCAGAGGGCGCTCTACAACGTCCCTGCTGGCATCACTGGTTTGGTTTATTTATGGATATAGAAAGACAAAAGGATAACATGTCAAAGCGATGAACACTTTTTTCCAACATGGTCCCTGATGGAGGAGAACAGGACGTAGGACAGTTGTTTAACCCTTTCAGTTTCATATCTTAAGTTTGTATTTTTATACATTTTATTAATCACAACTTTAATATATTTTGATGTTCTGTTGTGACAATAATATGACATCATATCATGTCATATTATTTTAGTGAGGACTCATGAATTACTACATATATGGAAATATCGGATCGATATCGGCCTTAAAAGTCCTTCATCCGTCGGGCTCTAGGTGGAGCCAATGCTTCCTGTTTCTTTAACACTTTTTAAGATGAGAGAGGACGACTTGATCCTCCTCGCTGCTTCTCCACTCCGTTTAGATAAAAAATAAACCAAAACACAGACGAAAGATTCAGACTCAGTGTTTAAGGACCTTTAGAAGAAAAGAGAGCCTGAACACAACTCGAGGTCGTTAAAAAGTCAAATGTTTCTCACCAAACTGTTGAGAGTGTGTGTGTGTGTGTGTGTGTGTGTGTGTGTGTGTGTGTGTGTGTGTGTGTGTGTGTGTGTGTGTGTGTGTGTGTGTGCGTGTGTGTGTCTGTGTGTGTCTGTGTGTGTCTGTGTGTGTGTGTGTGTGTGTGTGTGTGTGTGTGTGTGTGTGTGTGTGTGTGTGTGTGTGTGTGTGTGTGTGTGTGTCTGTGTGTGTGTGTGTGTGTGTGTGTGTGTGTGTGTGTGTGTGTGTGCGTGTGTGTGCATGTGTGTGCGTGCGTGTGTGTGTGTGTGTGTGTTGTTAAAAAGTAAAATGTTTCTCACCAAACTGTTGAGTGAGGATGAGGAGGCTGAAGAGGATCAGGAGCCTCAGAGTCCTCCAACTCTTCATCTGACCTGCCATCGTCCTGCAAGACACCACAAACACACAAAATACACAACATAGTACAACATGAACAACCCCCCTCCCCCTAGATGCAGCATGAATATGGAGCGTCTACCTCAGTTCATGCTAACGCTAATGTTACATTTCAGCCAATAGGAATCCTCTGAATTGATGGTGGAGGTAAATATTCATGAAGAAGGACGAGTTGGTGAAGGGCAACACAGATTTAGAGAATGAACAACTACACACGTCACACACTGGGGCTTTAAGTGGCAGAGTCCTGAAAAAGGGACCTTTCTGTTTTTGCTGAGTCTAGTTGTTGGTGTGATGTCATCCTGGTCCTTCAGGGTTCAGATGTCAGCCAGTGACGGTGAAATAGGGTTCTGCTTCAGTACATCAGTAAAGTACATAATGAAACGTTTGACTACAGTATATCAGTAAAGTACATAATGAAACGTTTGACTACAGTACATCAGTAAAGTACCCAATGAAACGTTTGACTACAGTATGTCAGTAAAGTACCCAATGAAACGTTTGACTACAGTATGTCAGTAAAGTACCCAATGAAACGTTTGACTACAGTACATCAGTAAAGTACCCAATGAAACGCTTGACTACAGTACATCAGTAAAGTACCCAATGAAACGCTTGACTACAGTATATCAGTAAAGCACCAATGAAACGCTTGACTACAGCATATCAGTAAAGTACCCAATGAAACGCTTGACTACAGTATGTCAGTAAAGTACCCAATGAAACGTTTGACTACAGTACGTCAGTAAAGTACCCAATGAAACGTTTGAATACAGTACATCAGTAAAGTACCCAATGAAACGTTTGACTACAGTATATCAGTAAAGTACCCAATGAAACGTTTGACTACAGTATATCAGTAAAGTACCCAATGAAACGTTTGAATACAGTACGTCAGTAAAGTACCCAATGAAACGTTTGACTACAGTACATCAGTAAAGTACCCAATGAAACGTCTGACTACAGTACATCAGTAAAGTACCCAATGAAACGTCTGACTACAGTACATCAGTAAAGTACCCAATGAAACGTCTGACTACAGTACATCAGTAAAGTACCCAATGAAACGTCTGACTACAGTACATCAGTAAAGTACCCAATGAAACGTTTGACTACAGTACATCAGTAAAGTACCCAATGAAACGTCTGACTACAGTATATCAGTAAAGTACCCAATGAAACGCCTGACTACAGTATATCAGTAAAGTACCCAATGAAACGCCTGACTACAGTATATCAGTAAAGTACCAATGAAACGCCTGACTACAGTATATCAGTAAAGTACCCAATGAAACGTCTGACTACAGTACATCAGTAAAGTACCCAATGAAACGTCTGACTACAGTATATCAGTAAAGTACCCAATGAAACGTCTGACTACAGTACATCAGTAAAGTACCCAATGAAACGTTTGACTACAGTATGTCAGTAAAGTACCCAATGAAACGTTTGACTACAGTACGTCAGTAAAGTACCCAATGAAACGTTTGAATACAGTACGTCAGTAAAGTACCCAATGAAACGTTTGACTACAGTATATCAGTAAAGTACCCAATGAAACGTTTGACTACACTATATCAGTAAAGTACCCAATGAAACGTTTGACTACAGTATATCAGTAAAGTACCCAATGAAACGTTTGACTACAGTATATCAGTAAAGTACCCAATGAAACGTTTGACTACACTATATCAGTAAAGTACCCAATGAAACGTCTGACTACAGTACATCAGTAAAGTACATAATGAAACGTCTGACTACAGTACATCAGTAAAGTACCCAATGAAACGTCTGACTACAGTACATCAGTAAAGTACCCAATGAAACGTCTGACTACAGTACATCAGTAAAGTACATAATGAAACGTCTGACTACAGTACATCAGTAAAGTACCCAATGAAACGTCTGACTACAGTACATCAGTAAAGTACATAATGAAACGTCTGACTACAGTACATCAGTAAAGTACCCAATGAAACGTCTGACTACAGTACATCAGTAAAGTACCCAATGAAACGTCTGACTACAGTACATCAGTAAAGTACATAATGAAACGTCTGACTACAGTACATCAGTAAAGTAATCCTGTTCGTGTTGTCTTCCCGTTGGTCTGCAGCTTTTGGTTTTTCTGAGTAAACATTTTAAATGAAAAACCTTTTTATCAACGTTTTGGTCGTCTTTTTGACGCTTTTGTGGCTTTTTCACAATGTTTTTGTCACTTTTTTCAATGTTTGTCGACTTCTTTTGAGTCTTTTGAAGTTTTTGTGTTTTTTTTTAAACCTTAATCATTTATTTTTTTACATTTGTCACTTTTTTGTCACTTTTTGTCACTTTTTTTGCCACTTTTTTGTCACTTTTTGTCACTTTTTTTGTCACTTTTTTTCAAAATTCTTCTATCCATATTTTTTTCTTTAAATGTTATAAAATTGAATAAAAAACCCAAATTCAGTGAAAGTAGTGAACTGATCATTTATTTAACTTGTGAAGAGCGTCGTAGGGAACCATCCACGTTATCTTTATGGACAATTTGTTTGAAAGAAACCCCAAATTTCTGATATAGAAACTCTTTGAAAACGGGTCAGATTACGAATGTGTGTGTGTGTGTGTGTGTGTGTGTGTG
>NW_027595585.1:7500-15000 GCF_031162955.1 Sander vitreus | reverse complement strand
AGCGGGGAGGAGAACGTCCCGCTGGATCTCACCAGAGGTAAACTAGCTTCATCCATCACCCGATTATTGCTCAAAATGGACGTGTAGCTGTCCCTACAAACAGTAGCCATATGTAGTGAAAGCCCCCTTCCACTTGTCTGTCCTCCCTTTCTGTGCCGTGTAATGTAACACAGCTAGCGATGTCATATTATCAAGCTAACTGACTAGCTACCTGAGTTAGCTAACGTTAGCTCATAGCTACCACAGGCTAGCTATAACTAGCTAAACCTAAACCAGCCACGATTCAAGATGTAAGGTTATTAATCCCACAACGGGGACATTTAACACTGTTGTAGCAGCAGCAAGGGACAGGTGGACAAGCACAGGACACTCCACATATAAACAAACTGTATTATTTAAAACACTGCACGATGAAACAGCCCCGAAATTAGCATCATCAAACCCACCTGACTCCATGTAAATAATCAGGACTTTTAGCGTGTATAGAGCCAGCATATCTCCACTAGACTCCATGTAAATAATCAGGACTTTTAGCGTGTATAGAGCCAGCATATTTCCACCAGACTCCATGTAAATAATCAGGACTTTTAGCGTGTATAGAGCCAGCATATCTCCACATGTAAATGGGTGAATTAAGGGTTTATTTCAACCAAACCAGAGTGGTGATTGTTGGAACAGTGGAAAGATGAACCAAGACGGCTTTTGGTAGTTTTATTTTGTGTCTGTCCACTTTGAATGAAGTGTGTTTTACGATTATAAAAGTACTGATTATTTACATGGAGTCTGGTGGGTTTGGCGAACACAATTTCGCGGATGTTTTTACGTTTAAAAAAATGGATCTTGCTCTTTAAGAGAACGGTCGACACAGGCTAACATGTACAGGCTAAATGTAAACAAACAGTTAATACATGTAAATAAAGAGCATACGTAGTAAAATGTATTCGCAGTATTACTGCCCTGTTTATCAGACGACGCTCTCTGTTGTTGTGATCGCTGCTGTCTGTGAGTGGGGAAGATAGCCTGTTATTTATTTATTTAGCCAGCCAGCCATAAGTGCTGTAGTCATGCATCGGTCATCGCAGGCTGTGACAGCAGGTTTAAAGTTAGCTGTTAGCTGTTAGCTGAGTAGCATTGAGACAACGCAGATGAACTCCTGCAGCAGCAGTTTGTTTACATGAAGCATCGCGTCTCTGTCCCAGACTCTGGACATCTTTGGACTGTCTGTGAAGGTCTGACTACATTATGGGAATGATCCCTGCTGAGATAGACCTTTTTAGAAACCTCCTTCAAGACCTTTCTGTTTAACCAGAAACAGTTATGAGATCGCTAGCGCTAAACCCACCAGACTCCATGTAAAAAAACAATACTTTTAGCGTGTATAGAGCCAACATATTTCCACATGTAAATTGGTAAACTATGTGTTTTAGTTCAACCAAAATTAGAGTTGTGATGGTTGGAAAAGTGGAAAGACGACCCAAAACGGGTTTTCATAGTTTTATTTAGTTTCTGTCCACTTTGAATGAAGTGTATTTTACGATGCTAAAATCACGGATTATTTACATGGAGTCTGGTGGGTTTAGCGAACGCAATTTTTGCCTAAGGTAAGGGTCGACCTCCTTAGAAATCCTTTCCATAATGTTGTCAGACACTTAGAATAATAATCTGAGCCTGTCACCGGCAAAAACAGCACTTTTGTGTGTGTGTGTGTGTGTGTGTGTGTGTGTGTGTGTGTGTGTCTGTCTCTGTGTGTCTGTCTCTGTGTGTCTGTCTCTGTGTGTCTGTCTGTGTCTGTGTGTGTGTGTGTGTGTGTGTGTGTTCTCTGTGTGTCTGTCTGTGTGTGTGTGTGTGTCTGTCTCTGTGTGTCTGTCTGTCTGTGTGTGTGTGTGTGTGTGTGTGTGTGTCTGTCTCTGTGTGTCTGTCTCTGTGTGTCTGTCTGTGTCTGTCTGTGTCTGTGTGTGTGTGTGTGTGTGTGTGTTAGGGCTGGGACGATTTGTCGACTTAATCGATTACGTAAATGCGTCGACTCAAATACTTTGTGTCGACGTGTCACATGTCAAATTCTGAAGAACAACATAGCTGCCTCCAGCAACGGAGCAACTTTGGATTCCTCACAAGTCCTCTAACGTGTAGGAGGATTTGACTCTTAATGCCAACAACAACGACGACGTGGTGGTCTGTAGACTTTGTAAAACGCATCCCTGAGTCAGGATAACAGCTGCAGAACACCGTAACTTCTGCTCACCTTTGTGCTCTGCTCCCTTTCCCTCCCAAGTACAGTTTAGATTCTCTGCCCGAGCCAGAACTTGACAGGCCGGGTCGGCCCACATGTCCCGCCACCATCCCCGGGCCGGGCCCTTGATCAAGCATTTGTGTTTTTTTTTAATCATTACTTCATTAGCCTTATTGGGTGGGGAGAAAGCTCTGCCTCTCCGGCTCCTCCCGTAGCTCTGGGTGTCCTGACCTGACTGCAGTGGGAGGTAACCTCGGCTGTGTCTCCCCCCTCTGCAGCACTGGCTTCCATAATCTCACAACCAGGTCAGATTGTTTCAGATATCTCACGAGTCCTTTATAACGTCAGTTATAACGGCCCACGTATTCAAAGATTGTCGGTTTAAATCGGGCTCGGCCTCATAATTCCAGTTAATGGGCCGGGCCGGGCCGGGCTCGGACGCAACGTGCACGGGCTCGGGTAGGGTCGGGCTTGATTTTTTGGGCCCGATCTAAGCATAGAGACAGGGAATGTGTTCCCAGTAGTAGCCCAACGGTACGTTAGTCCGGTGATTTGGTGTGTGTGTGTGTGTGTGTGTGTGTGTGTGTGTGTGTGTGTCTGTGTGTGTGTGTGCGCATAATATATGGTAATGTTTTTCTTGCGTATGTTTTATTTAATGCTTCTAGTTATTGTAACCTGTCTGCATACATTTCAACATGTTTTTCCTCCGGCATCTTTTAACTATTGTTTGTTGGAACTGACTGTATGGAACAGACACACACACACACACACAGACATACACACACACAGACATACACACACACACACACACACACACACACACACACACACACACACACACACACACACACACACAGACACCCGGGGAAGCTGCACATGAATTGCCCATTTGGATTATTAAAGTGTGTCTGACTCTCCCAAAATGCATCTGCAAGAGACCGGTCCATATCAGATAGATTTCTGTAAACGTGTCTCTGGTTAGCCCTTACTTTAGGAATTATTCTCATACAGATAATACAACATTTGTATGTTTTGCAATCATTTACGTAGAATTCTTTCAGTGCTAGCAAAGTAGGTTGCAATATTTATAAACTGTAATGTTTGTCATGTGTTTCAGGTTTGGTTTCTATTACTATTTAAATGATGGAGACTATATCTGGCTCATCCTCTGCTGGAACGATTACACTCTATGTATTCAAGCTTCTGCAGGATTTCTCTTTCTGCTGAAATGTTTCAGAAAACTATATTCTGACTTTATAATACAGCCCCGTTTAGAGGGAAACGGTGTGTGTGTTTTGAGAGGAACATGAGAAGCACATAATGGTTGATAGGAAGTGAAAACAAGGAAACACGTCCCTGCTCAGGTCTCTCTTTCTGTCTGGATCTTGTTTGGACTGAACACACTGAATTAGTTCGACCGGCTAAACCGACTTCCTCCCTAAAACACATGAATACGTGATGGTTCATCGGCCGATGTTATGGCAACACGGCTCGATGCTCGTCTTGGTTACATTCAGGGTCTGAAACTTAGACTCGCCAAGCGCCAAATGCAGGTCAACTTTCTGTTTGGCTGCCACGTGGTGGGTTAATATTCTCTGTCTGTTTTCACTCTGGTTTCTGTCTTTTTTCAGACAGTTTTAGGTCTGTTTTCAGTCAGTTTTAGGTCAGTTTTAGGTCAGTTTTAGGTCAGTTTTAGGTCAGTTTTCAGTCAGTTTTAGGTCTGTTTTCAGTCAGTTTTTAGGTCAGTTTTTAGGTCAGTTTTCAGTCAGTTTTCAGTCAGTTTTAGGTCAGTTTTCAGACAGTTTTAGGTCTGTTTTCAGTCAGTTTTAGGTCAGTTTTCAGACAGTTTTAGGTCTGTTTTCAGACAGTTTTAGGTCTGTTTTCAGTCAGTTTTAGGTCAGTTTTCAGTCAGTTTTAGGTCTGTTTTCAGTCAGTTTTCAGTCAGTTTTAGGTCTTTTCAGTCAGTTTTAGGTCAGTTTTTTGTCAGGTCGGTTTTAGGTCAGTTTTCAGTCAGTTTTCAGTCAGTTTTAGGTCAGTTTTCAGTCAGTTTTAGGTCAGTTTTCAGTCAGTTTTAGGTCAGTTTTCGGTCAGTTTTCAGTCAGTTTTAGGTCAGTTTTCAGTCAGTTTTCAGTCAGTTTTCAGTCAGTTTTAGGTCAGTTTTCAGTCAGTTTTCAGTCAGTTTTAGGTCAGTTTTCAGTCAGTTTTAGGTCAGTTTTCAGTCAGTTTTAGGTCAGTTTTCGGTCAGTTTTCAGTCAGTTTTCGGTCAGTTTTCAGTCAGTTTTCAGTCAGTTTTCAGTCTGTTTTCAGTCAGTTTTAGGTCAGTTTTCAGTCAGTTTTAGGTCAGTTTTCGGTCAGTTTTCAGTCAGTTTTAGGTCAGTTTTCAGTCAGTTTTAGGTCAGTTTTAGGTCAGTTTTCAGTCAGTTTTCGGTCAGTTTTCAGTCAGTTTAATAAATATGTGTAGTTTTACCCCCACTAATGAGCCAGTATGTGTAGTTTTACCCCCACTAATGAATGAGCCAGTGTAGTTTTTAGACAGCCAGGACTTCCAACCACAAAGTTTTGTGATGTTACAATGAAAACACAATTTATTCTTTTGGCCGGTGGATTCATCATCTACGTGCCAACTGGGTCGCTGAGTCAGAAAGTTAATTTGGGACACTGGTTTCATTTTATTTCCTTTTCTTTCCCCGACAGAACCATCAGAAAACTTCCGGGAAATCCTTCAAAATGTGGCCAAACCGCACGGAGTCAGTAACATGCGCAAACTGGGACACCTGAACAACTTCATAAAGGTAACGCCACTGAGTTATAGAGAGACCAAGCCCCGCCCCTTCTTGTGTGTAAGCCCCGCCCCTTCCGGGACCTTATTTCAGTAAAAATTAGAGATGTTCCGTTACAGCTGTTATACATCATATCATCCATACAGGGATAGTAGTATACAGCTGTTATACATCATATCATCTATACAGAGATAGTAGTATACAGCTGTTATACATCATATCATCCATACAGAGATAGTAGTATACAGCTGTTATACATCATATCATCTATACAGGGATAGTAGTATACAGCTGTTATACATCATATCATCTATACAGAGATAGTAGTATACAGCTGTTATACATCATATCATCTATACAGAGATAGTAGTATACAGCTGTTATACATCATATCATCTATACAGAGATAGTAGTATACAGCTGTTATACATCATATCATCTATACAGAGATAGTAGTATACAGCTGTTATACATCATATCATCTATACAGAGATAGTAGTATACAGCTGTTATACATCATATCATCTATACAGAGATAGTAGTATACAGCTGTTAAAACATAATAAATATATGACCTTCTGGTATCAGATCAGTACTCGGTATCAGGAAGCAAAACATGGTATTGGACCGTCTCTAGTAAAAATGTGTCCTCTAGTGAACTTAGAGAGACAGATGATGTTCTGATCCTGTATGAACTGAGCCATGAATCACACATCAAAGACCATTTATCAAGTGAAGAAAGACACACACAGAGAGACACACACACACACACACACACAGAGAGACACACACAGACACACACACACACACACAGACACACACACACACACACACACACAGAGAGACACACACACAGACACACAGACAGACACACACACACACACACACACACACACAACTACCCTCCTTAAGTATGTAAGGAAAAAAGAAGAGGGAAGGATGGAATATATAAGGAAGGAAGGAATATATAAGGAAGGAATATATAAGGAAGGAAGGAATATATAAGGAAGGAATATATAAGGAAGGAATATATAAGGAAGGAAGGAATATATAAGGAAGGAAGGAAGGAAGGAATATATAAGGAAGGAAGGAATATATAAGGAAGGAAGGAATATATAAGGAAGGAAGACATAGGACAGGAATTATGTAGGAAGGGAGGAAGGAAGTGAAGAACTTCACACAACTTTGACTGTTTTTACATAAAAAGGAGTCCAAGTGATGAATGGCTTCTCAGAACAGTCTGAGATGACTGTAGCGGTTGATGAGTCATCAGCTGAGTCATGGTGTGTGTGAATCACGTCTCTGTGTGTTGGTCGTCTCTGTTGCAGCTGCTATGCAGCATCAGCCACCGCGAGGACAACTTTGGCTTTACTTACGAAGAAATCATCATTTGGTAAGTGGGGGGTGCATGATATATCTGTGTGTGTGTGTGTGTGTGTGTGTGTGTGTGTGTGTGTGTGTGTGTGTGTGTGTGTGTGTGTGTCTCTCTCTGTGTGTGTGTGTATATCACATTTTGTCAATATGGTGCAACCCTAGTTTCCAGCAGACATAATAATATATCCTGTATTTACGTCCACCTTTCCTAACTATTATAACCTTTCCTAACTATTGTCTGGCACTACAATTTCAACAGATTTCAGAGTTCATGTTTAAAGGGTCATTAGGTACTTCTAAACATGGATCCTATTTCTCCCGTTGGTCCAGTAATGAGCATGAACACTGTAACCAAACACCACCAGACTCCATGTAAATAATCAGGACTTTTAGCGTGTATAGAGCCAGCATATCTCCACCAGACTCCATGTAAATAATCAGGACTTTTAGCGTGTATAGAGCCAGCATATCTCCACATGTAAATGGGTGAATTAAGGGTTTATTTCAACCAAACCAGAGTGGTGATTGTTGGAACAGTGGAAAGATGAACCAAGACGGCTTTTGGTGGTTTTATTTAGTTTCTGTCCACTTTGAGTGAAGTGTGTTTTTTACGATGATAAAAGTCCTGATTATTTACTTGGAGTCTGGTGAGTTTGGTGATGGTGATTTTGGGGCTGTTTCATGTTAAACTAAAAGGATCTTCCTCTTTAACTAAAAGGTCTATCTCTGTAGGGATCCTTTCATAATGTTGTCGGACACTTAGAATAATAATCTGAGTCTGTCAGCAGCAACAACAGAACTTTTAGTGACTCTTAACTGCTGCTGAACATTAGTCCTGTAGGGTAACATTACAGCTTGTTACTAACTGCTGCTGAACATTAGTCCTGTAGGGTAACATTACAGCTTGTTACTAACTGCTGCTGAACATTAGTCCTGTAGGGTAACATTACAGCTTGGTTCTGGTTTAATACTGGACCAGTTTCAGAGGTTGTTGTTGGGAACATAGGGCCCACTAAGACTTAAGTCTTAGTAAATCTTATGTTCATTTTGCATGCTTGGACTCATGTTGTGTCTGATTTTTCCAGTCTGCGACTCGCTCTCCTGAATGAGGCGAAG
>NW_027595585.1:0-2500 GCF_031162955.1 Sander vitreus | reverse complement strand
TAGTTTTTCTTCATAAGATCGCGGATAAAACGTGTTTTTCTTAAAACAAGGTTGATTTCATACAGACGTCTAGCTTCTACAACCACGTAGACATTATGGGATGGTTGAGACATTATGGGATGGTTCAGACATTATGGGATGGTTCAGACATTATGGGATGGTTTAGACATTATGGGATGGTTCAGACATTATGGGATGGTTTAGACATTATGGGATGGTTCAGATATTATGGGATGGTTTAGATATTATGGGATGGTTTTAGACATTATGGGATGGTTTAGACATTATGGGATGGTTTTAGACATTTATGGGATGGGGTTTAGACATTATGGGATGGTTCAGACATTATGGGATGGTTTAGACATTATGGGATGGTTCAGACATTATGGGATGGTTCAGACATTATGGGATGGTTTAGATATTATGGGATGGTTTTTAGACATTATGAGATGGGGTTTAGACATTATGAGATGGGGTTTAGACATTATGAGATGGTTCAGACATGAGATGGTTTAGACATTATGGGATGGTGTAGACATTATGGGATGGTTTAGACATTATGGGATGGTGTAGACATTATGGGATGGTTTAGACATTATGGCTGATAATCTAAATCCTTATGGAGAGACTGTTGACTGGAAGTTTTGATTCCCTACTCCACGTTACGGAAGCAGGAAGTGGGACATAGGCCTACTGCACGTTCTGTCGACCTGAACAAACTGGAACTTTCCTGCACATGGTCTGGGAGTGTGAACAGGTGCATGAGTTCTGGAATAAAACAACATCAATAATATCTAATGTTATAGGATGTTGAATTCCTACTGACCCAGTTGTTCTGTTACTTAATGATGACTCTAAATTACACCTGCTTGGAAGACAGAGGAAGACTTGGCTAGTCAGCTGAACTGCAAACCCCCCCTCCCCACACACACACACACACACACACACACACACACACACACACACACACACACACTCGCTTTGTATATAACAGTGGTTGATGTATTTTCTGGACATAGTTATGCTTGAGCTCTCTACAGCAAGGATTAACAAAGCCAAGTCATCGACTATACACCTATGAGAAAGCACAGCAGCACAATTATCAGTCCTAATGACCTCAGCATCACAAGAAGTAGAGGAGGGTGACTAGGCAAGCTGTGATTTCTCTGTAGTACCTCAAATAAAGACAAAAACCTCCAAAGGTGTGCGCCTGTTTTGGGGTGACGTCTGCTCGGAGTATCACCCCGGGGCAGCTGTAATGGAGAGATTAGATCAGACATTACTATGGAGTTTTCTGTGGCTTTAGAGAAAGATTAGGACTACTCTCGAGTAATTAGAGTACTGTACTACACTCCCAAATGTAGTACGTGCTGTATTGAGTGTACTCTCCCTAATGCAGTACGTGCTGTATGGATAATGTAGTACGTGCTGTATGGAGTGTACTCTCCCTAATGTAGTACGTGCTGTATGGAGTGTACTCTCCCTAATGTAGTACGTGCTGTATGGAGTGTACTCTCCCTAATGCAGTACGTGCTGTATGGATAATGTAGTACGTGCTGTATGGAGTGTACTCTCCCTAATGTAGTACGTGCTGTATGGAGTGTACTCTCCCTAATGTAGTACGTGCTGTATTGGCTGTGTATCTGATATATGTGATGTCATTGACCCCCCCCAGAAAGGCTTGTTGGAGGTGTTGTATGAGATCTTCAGGCTCCCCGTGCCCATCGTTACTCCAGACTTCACCGAAGCTCTGCTAAGTGTTGGTGAGAGAAATATTTAACTGTCATTACATACACAACTTAATACACAACGTAATATATAACTGTCTTTACATACACAACGTAATATATAACTGTCATTACATACACAACGTAATATATAACTGTCATTTACATACACAACTTAATATATAACTGTCATTACATACACAACTTAATACACAACGTAATATATAACTGTTTTTACATACACAACATAATATATAACTGTCATTACATACACAATGTAATATATAACTGTCTTTACATACACAACGTAATATACAACTGTCTTTACATACACAACGTAATATACAACTTTCATTACATACACAACGTAATATATAACTGTTTACATATACAACGTAATATATAACTGTCTTTACATACACAACGTAATCTATAACTGTCATTACATACACAACGTAATATATAACTCTTTACATACACAACGTAATATATAACTGTCTTTACATACACAACGTAATACACAACGTAATATATAACTGTCTTTACATACACAGACGTAATATATAACTGTCTTTACATACACAACGTAATATATAACTGTCATTACATACACAACGTAATATATATCTGTCTTTACATACATAACGTAATATATAACTGTCATTACATACACAACTTAATAAATAACTGTCATTACATACACAACTTAATATATAACTGTCTTTACATACACAACGTAATATATAACTGTCATTACATACACAACGTAATAT
>NW_027595584.1:0-41935 GCF_031162955.1 Sander vitreus | reverse complement strand
GCCTTCTTACTGGTGTTCTACAACTAACGTTACACATATCCTGTACCAGTACAATTTTGGCTGTATTATTCGTGTCACCTTCAAAAATTGCTCTTGAGAAATTTCATGTTTATTGTCCGCCCCAAACTGTTAGATGAAATTTACCCCCTTAGATCCGCCGCAATCCGGCTGCGCCGTGGTTTTGTTCCATCGTCCGGCATGCGTCATACCACAACAGCAGCATCTCAGAAGCGGAGCGTTTTGCCTGCCCGACTTGCAGATCTTGTTGTTTTGGTCATTTTTCCTGGATATTTGTGCTCCTACCATAAAAGTAAGTAGTCTACATAGTTAAATATTCTTCCATTTAGTCCAGTTATAAACCACACAGATCAAAGATTTGTGGTTGTGTCTCAGTATCATAAAATATTGTAGTGATGGGATATCCGATCGGGAGTCTGCACAGGGAGTTTATTTTGAAAACTGACCTGGATGATCTAGCCTCTTCACTTCCTGCCTGGCCTGTTGAACGCCCTGCAGCTCTGTCAATAATAGATCTGCACGCATGCCAGACGATGGAACAAACCATGGCATAGCCGGATTGCGGCGGGGATCCACGCCTGGTGGAATTTCAGGGTAACAGTAGTCTTTACAACATAATGCACGCATAAGCATCTTAAGTTCAGCAGATGAAAACTACAGATCTCAGTTTACTACTTAAACTATACTGAAAAAACATTCATAGTTATAATAAAAGATAACGATCACTATAGTAATTCTATCTCTGTATTTGTAATTGATATGTATTTATTAAATAATTTTATGTTGTATGAATGAATAAATCATGAATAAACGTATCTCTTTTGCTAAAAATTAACTGAATAGTTAGTTTTTATTATTTTGCATCTAAACAAATTAACATAACAGATAACAGTGAACAAGAATGAAACAAAAAAAATCTCTTTCTCTTTGTAACAAATGGGTATTAAAACCAATATGTTTTTGTGGCCAAACACCGCCTTTTGGGGTTTAATAGGCTGTACTTTTCGAGATTATAACAAAACATTCAAGATTTCAAAATACTCCCTCTATAAAGACTAGTGTGCAATAAACCCCCAAAAAACTGGAAGTGCAATAACCTCATGTATATTTAAATGAAAAAAACATCAACTCTGTAATTTTTGAGCCACTTTATGTAGATGTATAAAAAGACACAAAGTTATTACGTGGATTATTTTATTTTTCTAAAAACACAAGAAAGTACTCCATAAGGATAATAAGATGATATAGTCACAATAGATTTGCAAACAAGGTGGCTGCAAAGATTCACCAATTAGTTTAGTTTTAAAATAATCTGCAACTATTTTATTGATTGATTAATCGGTTTGAGTCATTTTATAAAATAAAGTGAAACTTGTGTGATGTCAGTTTGTTAAATGTGAATATGTTCTAGTTTCTTCTATCCTCTGTGACAGGAAAATAATTATCTTTAACCCTAAACCCTGACAAAATAAGACATTTGAGGATGTCATCTTGGGACTTTGGGAATTAATGATCTACATTTTCAACATTTCAGAGACCAAACAACTAATCCATCTATCCAGAGAATAATCCACCCATTAATCGACAAAGAAAAACTATCTTTAGTTTAAAAAAAAGATACAAGTATACAATACACAAGTAGAAGAGGACAAAACATGCAACATGTCAAGTTACTTTATTGTTATGAAACAACGTTTTAATCCTTTGACGGACCTCTTTATTTTGCATACCGTAGATACCAGCGTTCAGGGCCGGCAGGACAACGTGTCCCACAACGGACGCCGCTTTCCTGAGGTCTTCCAGAAGAGGGAAGCGGTGCAGGATCACAATAAGCAAGACGGACAACACGAGGATGACATACACGACCAGATGAGTGGCGCAGGTCTGCAGCGCTTTGCTGTTCAGAGCTTTGTTTTTACTACTCAAACACACCATGGCGATCCTCAGGTAGGTGAGCGTTACGCTGCCGAGGGACAAGCCCAGCAGCACCACCGTGTAGCCCAGACCGTAGATGTTATTGATGAGAATGCTTTCACAAGACAGTTTGAACAAGGACGGGTTGTCGCAGAACGGGTTGAAGATAACTGACCTGCAGCGTGACAGGCGGATGCTGAGCCCCACGAGAATCGCCACCAGCACGAAGATCGTTCCCCACGCTGCCGCCGACAGCAACACCACCATCCTGTTGGTCATGACGGCGGCGTAGCGCAGCGGGTTGCAGATGGCCATGTAACGATCAAAAGCCATGATCATGAGCACCGTGTGAGAAGCACCCATATGGAGGTGAACACAAAACGCCTGGACGGCACAGTCGATGTAACTGAATGTACCGTTCTGAGTCTGAAAATAAAAGATCTCGGAGGAAATGAGGTATAATTACTGTTGCCCCCAAGACATCGTTGATGCTCATGTTGCAGACGAGTAGATACATGGGCTGCTGGAGGCTCTTGCTCCGAAAGATCAGCACCACCAGGCCAATGTTGGACACCAAGATGAAGATGTAGATGAGGAGGAGGAGGATGAAGGCGGGAATAAAGGACTGGGAGGTTACGTTTAACCCCTCTAAGATTAGAATATCCCCAACAAAAGTGTTGTTTTCCATTTCTCATCTGTCGCGTCAGGATAAAGACTCTGAACGTATAACTACAGTTATATGTATATGCAGTTATAGTTACAGAAAAGCAACAAGATCTCACTGTGACTGTTTAAAAGGTTAGAAAATGTTTGAGTTCCAGGAGATAGCCGTATGCTTTCCTCCGCCAATGTCAAATAGTAAAGACATCCAACAACTTCAGTGTAACTGAGTTCATTAACAAACTATTTCCTTTAATTATGGCTCTCATCAATTAAAACAAATAATAGTTCTCCACAAAGAATCATGCAAAACCCCCACTTTAAATCTATAAAGCCAGAAATGTGTTTAGACATGTCTTGAAAGTGAACAATTCTGCATGAAAGAAGTGTAAAAAATGACTAAAGAAATCGTAGTCGACTAAGAACAAAACGACCAAATAGTCAACTCAGAGGAAGCATTCCTATCATGTATGAATCTTAATTTACATAACAAACTCATTTAAACCGTCACCTAACTTATTTTGTACTAACTTTTAAAAAATCTTTTCCTTAATCTAAGCAAGTAGTTTTGTTTCAATTAACGTTAACCGTACGGAAAATCCGTTCCCCTCAAAACAATGTTTACAAATGCAGTTTCGTAATTATTTAGGCGACAGAGTTGAAATATTTGCTCATAAGTTTCTTGGAAATAAGTCATTCACCATTAAAAATAATCTACTTAAGAAATCTTAGTTGACTCGGAGGCAGCAGCCCTAAAAAACTTCTTCATAAGGTTATCACAGTGAACCTAAACATGTCTACATCACAATAACAATTGTTGTTATGATGAATTTGTTACGGAGGCATCCAGCGTATTAAGTCACCGTGTCTGATTTTTTTCTCAATCATTCAAAAACATTCAACATCATTATTTCTTTGCTTAAAATGGCATTTAAAGCTGTTTCCAGAAACAATGTCCCAGTTACATTATGAAGAGCTTTCAGTGGACGTAATTCTCACAAAAGAAGACTGTTTTTGCAAAGAGAAGTTGTCAATCTAAGTCAATTTGCTTCAACATTCGTCTATCTCGTCTTTCATGTCTATGAAAGCCTTGAATCAGATTAGGAAAAACGTCAAAAGAAACACTTTTGAACGGGTAAAAAAATCTAAGAAACTTCAGGGAGAGCAACAAAAGATAGATCCCTCTCCGAGCACAGACAGATACATCGATGTTAAATGTCTGTGAGCTGCACAAACTAACTTTCATTCGAGAGAAGGCAGAAACAGAGACACAAATAAAAGTGACAGGTTTTGTGCGCACAAGATTAGATTTCTTTTCTAAAGACGTTATCGTCCACTTCAGTGAGAACTCTTCTATAAAGCAATGACAGAAAATGAAGAATACTTTCATTCACCTCTAACGCATTCGAGTGAAGGCAGAAACAAAAACATTGCAAATAAATCTATATCTGCAATATAATTTGGGTGAACCGAGACTGTGAAAGAGCTTGAAGATAAGTGAAAAGTGCAAGTTTTGTGCCCAGATTAGATTCCTTACTGAAACACGTTAGGGTCAGGGTTATCCTCCACTTCACGGAGAACTCTTCCACAAAGCTGCGACAGAAAATAAAGAACACGTTCGTCTCACAAGATGCTGTAAATTCATTAAAACACAGATTGTATTACACATGTATGAGAAAACACAACCTCCCTCCACCTAAGATCAGAAGTGAAACTGCAGACACTTTTATTCAGTCCTCAGCTGCAGCGTCACACACTGACAGGTCAACTGTTGCTTGGCACCCATTGATACTAAGCATGTGTATCTCCTGTAGGTTGTTTTTAATTTAAGGTATTGGCATAGAGAGTGGGCACCAAGAAGTAAGTAAGTAAAGTTTATTTATATGGTATTTTATAAATAAAAGACATGAGAATACAAAGGAAAACATAAAGACAGCCTTAAAACAGGTGTTTTAAGCCCCCAACGTCGACTTCAAGGCAGTGCTGCGACTGTCAAATTCAAGGCACCTAACCCTAACCATTGCCTAATCCTAGTGCGATGTTGGAGGCCTAAAGGCATAAAGGGACTTTCATAGTTTTTTCATATGTTCAATATTTTGCATTTATCCTCTGTTATAATAATAAATACATATAGTTATTGTTATTCAGTGAAATTACTGATTTAGCAGGGGGGAGGGGGGTTAACACTTTTGCAAGGCACAGTCTCCGTGTCACATTCTCATTAGGGGCTGAGCTAGCCTGGTTGACACTAGACACTTCTCAGTTGTAACTGAGAAGTGGGTCTGGGAAAGTTTCATTCACAGCCCATTTCCAGTCAGGTAGTCAGGTCACCGCTGAGATGTACTCGCAGATACTTAAGTTCTGGACTACCTCCACCACCTCACCGTTGATGCTGGGATGGTGACCATCTTTTCTATGCCTACTGAAGTCCAGAATAATTTCTTTCGTTTTCCTAGAGTTGAGAACCAGACTGTTGTGGACTAGTGACTCTGGTGAGGCTTCTTGCTGTGGCAGTTTAATTGTAGGTTGGTCATTTTGCCTGTCAAAACGTGCAAACAAGAAATTTAGGTCATCAGGGAGGAAGGGGGTGACCGTAGCTGACAGGCAGGAGTTGTTTCCTTTATAATCCACTATGGATCTGATGCCTTGCCACATGCGTTGTGTATCAGAGCTGCTGAAGTGCTCCTCTATCCGAGTTGCATGGTGACGCTTTGTGGAATGCAGTGTCGTGGGCTTTCAGCAGCCTCTGAACCTCACCATTCATCCAAGGTTTGCGGTTTGGAAAAGTGCGAATGTTCTTGTCAAATGTGACATTTTCTACACAAAAACTAATATAGTCCAGAACTGAGGATGTGTACATGTTTAGATCAGTGTGGTTATTGTTCAGGATGGCTACCTGTCTTAACAGGTCCCAATCTGTATTTTCAAAACAGTAATCTTAATATAGCATCATCTGGCCATGTCGTGACAGTCCGCACTGTGGGCTTTATTCTGGCAATGAGTGGTTTGTAGGCTGGGGTCATGTACAAAGCAGTGTGGTCAGACCAGCCTAAGTGAGGTGATGGCGCCGCTCTGTAGGTGTTTTTAATATTGCAATACACAAGATCAAGCTTGTTATTCCCTCTGGTTGGGAAGTCAACAAACTGATAGAATTTGGGGAGCACAGTCTTAAGATTGATGTGGTTGAAATCGCTTGCGATAACAAACACGCCATCTGGGTGGCAATTCTGCAGATCGTTTGTAACATTATACAGTTTGGACAGTGCAGTCTTAGCGTTCGCCTTGGAGGGATATAGACCGCAGTGAGAAACACTACTGTAAACTCCCTTGGCAGGTGAAAGGAGTTTTTTAGCCTGAGTTGAATGCCGGCTCTCCTGCCCCGCTTTCGCTTCCGCGTTCATCTCCGTTTGCACTGCCTCCTTCCCCGGGTGGTAATCCAGACAGGTACCGATGTGCCGAGCAGTTCGTTGGGAATGTGGAGAGGTGGAGGTGGAATGTAGCCCGTTGTTCCGATATTGAGTATCTCCTGTTGGCTATATGTTATGCGAGCTTGACCAAACTGAGTTACTACACTTAAGATCAACAGAACTAATACAAATTGGCATCTACTTGGAGAGCTCCGAGCCGCTGCTGCGAGAAGCGCCGCCATCTTGTACTTGACGTTGATGATGAAGTTTTCGTACAATATCATACGTTCATGAGAAAGCGTTGAAAGCTGTATGTACTCTAAACTATTACCACCAGGTGATTAATCCCCATAAAGAACCTATAACAAGTAAATATTACAACTTAATACTTGAATATCATATTTTACTTTAATGGCATATATAGAAGCATATAATAATTGCAAATAGCAGCAATCATTCACACCGTATATATATATATATATATATATAGTTATTTGTAAAAGCTAGTATTGTAGTTATTGAAGCACAATGTGCACTTCCTCTGGTTCTTGAAAGAAAATACATTTTTTGCATCTGGTTATCCACCACTTGATATAGATCTGATCCAAAATTGAATCAGTTTTAATTATTGGCCCATGCTACACCCTTCCATCAAATTTAATGAAAATCGGGCAGGTATGTTTTCTGTAATCTGGCTGATAAACGAACAAGCCAAACTGAAAAAAAAACCTTTTTGGCGGAGATAATGAATGACCGAAGGGTTGGGGTGTGCACTGCTGTCTACCATGATGTTATTCATTATTATACCACCAAACTGAGGAATTACACATCATAAACATGGTGGAATTCATATTCCACAATGAATATTTCACTTAAAGTCCTTACATTTGACTTGTGTCATTTCACCTCTGACATTTTATTTGTTCTATTAAATATGATGAGAATTTTTTGTCGGACCGCTTTGATCTGCAGTCCGTAAATAACAACGTTCATGGAAGGAGGGATCACGTGGAACAGGATGGCTGCCATCTTCCTTTGGTCCGATAAGTCGGGGAAACGATGGAGGATGATGATGACGCTTCCTGACAAGAGCATGATGATGTACACCGCCAGGTGGGTGGCGCAGGTCTGCAGCGCTTTGCTGTTCAGAGCTTTGTTCTTACTACTCAAACACACCATGGCGATCCTCAGGTAGGTGAGCATGACTGTGAACATGGACACGGACAGCATGCCCATGGAGCTGATGAGGCCGTAGATTTGGTTGACGATAATGTTTTCACAGGACAGCTTGAACAAGGAGGCATTGTCGCAGAACGGGTTGATTACAACCCGCCTGCAGCGTGACAAACGGACGCTGAGGCCTATATTCGCCGCAATCAAGATAAAAGACACCGCCCAGGCCGACACTGAGAGTGTCACGACCATCCGGTTGGTCATGGTGGCGGCGTACCGCAGGGGGTTGCAGATAGCCATGTAGCGATCGAAGGCCATGACCATGAGCACCGTGTGACAAGTGCCTCCATAGAAGTGAGCACAAAACGCCTGAATGGCGCAGTTGATGTAATAAATGTACCGGTCTGTGATTGGAGTAAAAATGTCACTCAGCAAGTGAGGGATGATGACCGTTGCCCCAAAAACATCATTGATGCTCATGTTGCAGAAGAGTAGATACATGGGCAGGTGGAGGCTCCTGTCTGCGAAAATCAGCACCACCAGGCCGATGTTGGACACCATGATGAAGATGTAGATGAGGAGGAGGAGAATGAAGGCAGGGAAGGAGGACTCAGGGCTGACCTTTAACCCCTCCAGCTGGAGAATATCCATGTTGAAAGTTTCATTGTCCATGCTGCAGGGGGATAACAGTTTAAATATCATGTTGAGCTTATGGTAAATGGGGTTTATGGTCAAATTAACAACTGAACTTGGTGCTTCCCATTTGATTATTTTACATGAATCAGGTTTACCCAGAATATATTGTAAATCTTGTCAATTAAAATGTTTTATAAGTGTGAACTGATGCGGAAGTTCCCCTTAAATAAACCACAGTAAGATTTGAATAAACCGTTGTTCATGGCTCTCTCCATCATTTTATCAGATTTTCTGCTTTTCAATTTCTTTCGCTCAGTCTGGAGGTTGTGCAGAAATCCAAACAACTTTTTGATATAATTTTAAGTCTTCGTTTAATAGCAGCAGTTAAGAAATATAACAATTACTTTTCATAAATGTAAAAGAACAGAAATATACTGTTTGTAAAATTGCACAGAATTATTTCGCCACACTTCACCATCATTTTTAAATGTAAATGGATACTTTGGTATGTTTAAACCTGGACTCTATTTTCTCATGTTTTGTGTCCAAGTGACTGATGGTCCAGTATTTGGCAAGACGAAACAAGCTGCAATGTAATGTTAATTGCAAATCTTCACTAAAAGTTCTGTTGTTGCTGCTGACAGACTCAGATTATTATTCTAAGTGTCTGACAACATTATGAAAGGATCCCTACAGAGATAGACCTTTTAGTTAAAGAGTAAGATCCTTTTAGTTTAACATGAAACAGCCCCGAAATCACCATCACCAAACTCCACCAGACTCCATGTAAATAATCAGGACTTTTAGCAACGTAAAACACACTTCTGGTGAACTTCTACCGTTGCACCATTGAGAGCATCCTCACCAACTGTGTCACAGTTTCAGGTCTCTCGGCACCCGAACCAGCAGGTTCAGAGGAAGCTTCTTTCCTGCGGTTGTCACCCTACTGAAGTCTAGCTCTGCATCCCGGTAACAATTAACCTACTAAGCCCCCCTTGGACAATTTGCACTACCCTATCCCACCCATACTGTTCTACTTATTTATTTACAAATGTACATACTGTAATTACACCTATACATAGCCATATTCTACTGCTCTGAATCTAATCTAATCTAAAACTAATCATCTTTCCACTGTTCCAACAATAATCAATCTGGTTTGGTTGACATAAACCCTTAATTCACCCATTTATGCCGATCAATACTAGACCAATTTCAATGATTTCTTTGTTCAATAATTATAGAACAGGCTGCTTTAATGAAAACAGAAGATATTTCCTAAAACCACACTACAACTCGTCCGTCTCTTCCAGAATCTGTCAAACAGCACAAACCTGGAACATCACATCTCTCAAATCTATAAAACAGTGATCCTGGAGAAACTCAGATTATAGTCATACCATTGTTTTACTATTTGTTTGTGCATATGTGCTTTTAAGCTTTGTATGTGCTCTTGTATGTTTTATTTTAATGCCATCAATCTGCCAGGGACTACAGATGAAAATAAGCCTGTCATGTTCTGTGTTGATTAATGTGCATTGCCTCTTTTTTAAATAAAAGAAACACAGAATAGCTACAGTGAGTTAACTGTTCTCAGGACATATCCGTACTGTTTTCATAAAACAAATATGAACAGTAAATAAAAAGCAGTTCTATAACATTCACCATGCTTTAGTTAAATGATTTTAAGCTCTTTAAAACACTTTGAAAATCTAACATCTGGAAGATGATTTTCCAGTTTGACAAAACACAGTTCATTTCGTTCGTCAATGTTAACATTTCAGTTAGTTATCTTTTTCTACACAACATGCAGATACAGTTCATTCAATCTTCAGTGAGCAGTGGAAAACATTGCTAGGCTGAGTGAGTGTGTGTGTGAGTGTGTGTAAGGTTTACTTGTTGACGTGAACTTCCTCCAGTCAGACCAGAGTTGGACTGCAGACTCTTTCTATAAACTGTCTGAGCAGCACTATAAGCCAAACCTCCACTGGGGGCCCCTGGAGGCTTTGATGTCTTCATACCCGAATCATTTAATGATGTTTTTAAGTTTCATTCAACTTTGTTGAACTTGTATGAAGTGCATTGTGTTCGCACGAGTACTTTAACGACCATAAGTTCTGTCTAAAAACCTAACTCTTCAAACTGCCATATTCAGCATAATTATATAGTATTCGTCTGTTGTTGTTTATTACTTTGTATTTCTGCTTGGTCTTTGTTGTGCATCTGCTTTTATTATTTGTACATGTAAGGTGTCCTTGAGTATCGAGAAAAGGCACCGATAAATTAATGTGTTGTAATTATTTAAAGTACCTTTATGGTAAGTCTAATCCTGATCTTGATCTTATCCATAGCAGTGTGTTTACTTATATCACTGTGCAAATGTTAGACTGTCCTCCCATAGAAAAAAAGCTCACATAAGTTGTTTGTTCAAGCAGCAATTACGACCTATATTTACATTTATAGTGCCAGTGCCCTCTAGTGGCAGTAGTAGTTATGACGTGTGTAAAGCAGGAAGTAAGGTGACGAAGTAGAAGAACACCAAATTTCCACCTTATAAAGGATGGGTCAAACAAACTTCACCCAGTTTGAAAATTAGTTAAAGTAAATGACAAGTTTTTTTACTTCAAGGAACAAACAGAGCTAAGTCATGTTCTGCGTCACATGTGTAACTGGAAGTGAAGCAACGTAACAGATGTACTGATGTAACCCATGTAGAGGGAATTATGTCTAAAACAAGGCCCTTAAGTCCTGTCAAATCTGACTCCAATTAATTAATTCCCGCGCCTTCTTACATCGGACTTCAGTTTACCAGAACACAAGGAGCAATCTGAGACGAAGAGTTCAGTTAAGCAACGTTTACTGAGTCCAGCATAAAAGTTACGACACAATTGTGGGTTTACAAACAAAGTTTCCCTGGCAACAAATTAAATCAGAGCTGGTCCACCAAGATCTCGTCTGAAAATGAACCCTCATCTGACTTTTCCCTGTGTCTTTATTCTCTCCTCACAGGGGGGTGTCTCCTAGTTTCTAGACAGAAACTGTTTTCATTCACAAACACACACACCAAGGGTCTCCATGTGTTGCACCTTCCTCGTCTGCTCACGTAACTTTAACTGCCTTTCCTATTTTTCTGCTTATCTGTCTGGTTCACAATGCATTCTTATGTCATAAAAGGCTTAAACTATAGTTAACGGCTTAAGCTTAACCTTCTATGTGTCAGTGACATTTCCTTGAAGCACTTCCTCAATGACTGCACACAACTTCTTTTGCAACATGCACAAATATAACTTTAACTGCTAATATTCTACACCCAAATCTCTTAAGTAGTCCTTGAGACCCCCGTGAAGCTTTGGAGACCCCTCGTGGGGGATCCTCAGGTTGGGGACCACTGCTGGAAACAAAAACTATGTTAAGTGTGAATGTCACATTCTATTCAGCGAGTAGTTTTGATGCCTAAACCTAACCAAACTGTGACCGTCCGCTACTGTCGCCACCAATTATGACCAAACACCGGACCTGGGGCGACAGAGCCTTCTCTATAGCTGCCCCCCCTATGGAACTCTCTCCCCAAACACATCCGCGACTGCACCAATATGTCTATGTTCAATTCACATGTCATATTGAACAGAGTGAATTGTCATAGTATGTGAATTTCCTTTTAAGAATGTACAGTGATCAGTGTACGTTTAATCAGGACATCTCAGCCTCCACTTTGATTTTAACTTCAGTTTTTTAGTGTCTTGTGAGTTCATTTGTGGGGGCTCGTCCGAAATCAATATGACACGTAACACGCTGTAATTTGTATGTATTCCAGATGTTTTTCGCCAGTGCACCACATTGACTACTGCGGTTTATTTTTAACTTCATGGTATTGCAATACTAAATCGCTGGAGTGCCCATTTAATTTAAAGTAACAAAACTAAGATAATGAAAATAATAATGATGAAAACAACGACTGAATAACAATACAATTTCCATATATTTTTTTAAAGATAATGTTTTGGGCATTTTTGGCCTTTATTTTGATAGGACAGCTGAAGACATGAAGGGGAAGAGAGAGGGGGGTAATGACATACAGCAAAGGGCTGCAGGTCAGAGTCGAACCCAGGGCCCGCTGCGTTGAAGAGTAAACCTCTATATATGGGCGCCTGCTCTACCAACTGAGCTATCCTGGCGCCCAAAAGTTCTGTATTTCAAAGAAATATATTTTATGTTTGCAAATACATTACTGAAAATACATTTCTTAAATTTAAAATTAGTTTTTACAGGCCTAAATAGTGTTAATTAAACATTAAAAGCCACAAAATACACAATTCATTTCAAATTAAAGATACAAACTAAATTTGTATTATAGAAAATTACTGTATTTTTAAGTCTTTTCCAGTTATTTTTCAGGATTCTTTGTCGCCCCAGGTGACAAAATATTATCGTTTTTTACATAGTATCTCACCACAGTGTTATTCATTTACCTTGCTCAAAGACTGTCATGATTTAATAATAATTGCAGATTAAATTAATACAACTGCAATTATTGCAACTATTGTTGGTTTGAGTCATTTTTTAATGAAAAAAAAACAGTAAAACTTGTTTGATGTCAGTCTGTTAAAAGTGAATATTTTCTAGTTTCTTCTCTCCTCTGTGACAGTAAACTGAGTATCATTGCGTTGTGGACAAAACAAGACATTTGAGGATGTCATCTTGTGCTTTGGGAAACACTGAGCCACATTTTTAACCAATTTTCTGACATTTTAGAGACCAAACAACTAATCCATCTATCCAGAGAATAATCTACCCATTAATCGACAATGAAAATTATCTTTAGTTTAGAAAAGATAGAAGTATAAAATACACAAGTAGAAGAGGACAAAACATGCTACATGTCAAGTTACTTTATTGTTATGAAACAAAGTTTTAATCCTCTGCCGGACCTCTTTATTTTGCAGTCCGTAGATAACAGCGTTCAGGGCCGGCAGGACAACGTGTCCCAGGACGGACGCCACTTTCCTGTGTTCAGCCAGAAGAGGGAAGCGGTGCAGGATCACAATGAGGAAGCCGGGCACCACGAGGATGACATACACGACCAGATGAGTGGCGCAGGTCTGCAGCGCTTTGCTCTTCAGAGCTTTGTTTTTACTACTCAAACACACCATGGCGATCCTCAGGTAGGTGAGCGTTAGGCTGCCGAGGGACGAGCCCAGCAGCACCACTGTGTAGCTAAGACCGTAGATGTTGTTGATGAGAATGCTTTCACGGGACAGCTGGAACAAGGACGCATTGTCGCAGAACAGGTTAAAGATAACTGACCTGCAGCGCGACAGGCGGATGCTGAGCCCCACGAGAATCGCCACCAGCACGAAGGCCGTTCCCCACGCTGCCGCCGACAGCAACACCACCATCCTGTTGGTCATGACGGTGGCGTAGCGCAGCGGGTTGCAGATGGCCATGTAACGATCAAAAGCCATGATCATGAGCACTGTGTGAGAAGCACTCGCATGGAGGTGAACACAAAACGCCTGGACGGCACAGTCGATGTAATGAATGTACCGTTCTGAGTCTGAAAATAAAAGATCTCGGAGGACATGAGGTATAATTATTGTCGCCCCAAAAACATCGTTGATGCTCATGTTGCAGACAAGCAGATACATGGGCTGCTGGAGGCTCTTGCTCTGAAAGATCAGCACCACCAGGCCAATGTTGGACACCAAGATGAAGATGTAGATGAGGAGGAGGAGGATGAAGGCGGGAATAAAGGACTGTGAGGTTATGTTTAACCCCTCTAAGATTAAAATATCCCCAACAAAAGTGTTGTTTCCCATTTCTCATCTGTCGCGTCAGGATGAAGACTCTGAATGTACAACTGCAGTTGTATGTATATGCAGTTATAATTACAGAAAAGCAACAATATTTAACTGTGACTCTTTAAAAAAGTCACCTGATGAAATTGTCTTGATTTAATTAACAGATCTGTAAAACTGAGTTTCTCCACAAAGATCTCACTGTGACTGTTTGAGTTCCAGGAGATAGCCCTATTTCAAATAATAAAGATACTCAACAACTTGAGTGTAACTGAGATGAATAAAGAATACGTTCGTCTCACAAGATAATGTAAATTCATTAAAACACAGATTGTATTACACATGTATGAGAAAACACAACCTCCCTCCACCTAAGACCAGAAGTGAAACTGCAGACACTTTTATTCGGCCCTCAGCTGCAGCATCACACACTGACAGGTCAACTGTTGCTTAGCACCCATTGATACTGAGCATGTGTATCTCCTGTAGGTTGTTTTTAATTTAAGGTATTGGCATAGAGAGTGGGCACCAAAAATAAAGAAGTAAGTAAGTAAAGTTTATTTATATGGCGCTTTATGAATGAAAGACATACGAATATAAAGGAAAACATGAAATCAGACATAAAAACCGTTGTCTAACTAAAAGCCTGTTTAAATAACAAAGAAAGACGCTTTTAGTTCATAAAGAAGCTTTTATTTATTAGTCACATACAATCATATATGGTAAAATGTATTTAAATCAACTTTAGTGCTTTAAGGTAGAGTTTGCGAGCTTCTCTGTTAGTGACAGAAGACAAATAATTACAGGTTTAAAGAAACAGGTTTAATATCCTGTGTCGCTGTCACCAATGCTATGCATCTGTAACCCAGTCAAGGAAAGTTTTACTTTTTTATTTATTTATTGTTTACACCTCATTATCATTTCATTGGATTCTGGTATTCCATAAAGGGACTTTAATAGTTTTTTCATTTGCTCAATATTTTGCATTTATCCTCTGTTATAATAATAAATACATATATTCATTGTTATCCAGTGAAATTACTGATTTAGCAGGGGGGTGTTTAACACTTTTGCAAGGCACAGTATCCGTGTCACATTCTCATTAGGGGCTGAGACCCACTAAAGGTCTGATCCTAGAATCGCCCCTGATTGAACCCATCGTAAGACAGACACATAGCAGCGTCTAGGGAACAACTTGGGGTTCATTGTCTCGCTAAAGGACACATTAGGCCAGTTGGAGATGAGCGACGCCTCGTCTTTAAAATGGACGGGAGCAGCGGTGGCAGCAGGGGGCAGAGACAAAAAGCTGTGGTCAAGTTGGACATCTTCCGACCGTTTCAAGAAGCCTTCTGTCTGTACAGGAAGTCACAGAAATACTCATTTAGATCCTGTTAGATCCCATTCTTATTTGTTAAAAAGTTATCAGACCCATAAATCAGTTGATCGAATTTGGATCGGATCTCGAATTTGGCTCCTAACGATCACAACAGAGTAATCGAGAAAAACTATTATTTTGCACTTTACATTTTGCAAATAAAGTATTATTTTTAATAGTTTAACTTCCTTGAGTTCGCTACCCAGGGAAAAAAACTAAATACTTTCACCTCGTAAACGGGTGTTTGAAATCAAAACCCAATCTTTTCCCTAATCTTAGTCGTTTTGGTGTCTAAACTTAAGTGTTGTGGTCACTTTTTTTTGGCTAAACTCAAATGCCACAAATTACTTGCAGCTCACCGTGCTCTATAATCACATTAGAGCTGAAGATCTTTGGTCTTAATTTCTAACATTTCACATGGGCTCGGGCCAGGCTCGGGCTTGCGCACCGGGTTGCGCGATAAATGAGCGGTCAGGTCAGGTGATGCGTTTAGATTAGCACGAAAATGGATGCTGAGGAGGTGAAACAGAGGCTGGCCTCTGGCGATTACGTTTTGGTTGCACCAGCAAAGAAAGCAAAGTCTGAGGTGTGGAACATTTTGACCACAATGCATAATGCATAATGCATAATGAGAATAATGAGCCATTGGGTTATGTGAAATGCAAAAGATGCGACATTCTGTAAAAGTACGACAGCAAAACGACAGGGAATTCGTCGCTGATAAGGCATGTTGGCCTAGAGTGCTGAGATGTTACGATGTTACAGAAGACTTAGTTTATTTCTTTGTTCCAACTTCCAAGTGGCCTATAGCCTACATTAGTCATGAATAAATGATGTTAAAAAAATTATGAATGACTCATTCTTGACAAAAGGCAAAAGAGCTGTGTGTGTGCGCACATTTTAATAATGTCAGGCTGTAAACGGGTTTGGGCTTTGAAAAAGCTGTCAATCAAATGTACTCGTCAGGCTCGGGCCTTGTCGGGCCAAACTTTAAAGGCCTGATTACAGCTCTACGTCACATGACCGGCCCACGGTGGCCTAATTTCGTAGGATATCATATGAAATGGTGTGCATACGTTTTCACCTAAAAAGTCAAATTTACCACAAATATATTTATATTTCACAAATTCAACTTTTAAATCCAAGTTTAAGTCTGTAAATACATTTCTTAAAGTAGAGAAAATGTGTTTTTACATGTGCAAATATCCTTCATTAAACATTAAACAGCTGTATTTCATTTCTTTCCAGCCCCTTTACTGTTGCGAAACAAAGTGATGATCCTCTGCTTAATTTGATCTTAATTAATCTGCTTATTTAAAGTAGTATACTTGTTTTTTTTCCCGTTATGACTGATTGCCTTTCTAACTTTGTTATCTTGAAGGAAATGTAATCTGCAGCAGGCATCAAATCACATCAAGGTCTATGACAAACATACATTGTTGACAACAGCAACAAAATACAGAAAGATTCCACGCCACAAATGAAAACAAGGTACAACTACCACACGGAACCAGAAGCTAAAAAACGAACTAAAAACATTAGAAACAGAACAGTAAATTATACATGTTATGTTAAATAAAGTGCTGGAAAGTAGAAATGAATGGAATAAAGAAAGAGAAGTCCAAGATCAAGATCAAATTTGACCCGAGAACAACATGAGGGTTAAAATGTTAGCAGTTTGTTCTTTGTACTCGTTCTTTGTATTCGGTTCCTAACGATCACAACAGCGTAATCGAGAAAAGACTTTTGAAAGGGTAAACAAATCTAAGAAACTTCAAGAAGAGCAACAAAAGATAGATCCCTCTCCGAGGACAGACAGATACATCGATGTTAAATGTCTGTGAGCTGCACAAACTAACTTTCATTCGAGGGAAGGCAGAAACACAGACACATATGAAACGTGACAAATAAGTCAATAACTACTATATTATTTGGGTGAATCAACACTTTAAAAAAAGCATAAGTGACAGGTTTTTTGCGCCCAAGATTAGATTTCTTTTCTAAAGACGTTATCGTCCACTTCAGTGAGAACTCTTCTATAAAGCTGCGACAGAAAATGAAGAATACTTTCATTCACCTCTAACGCATTCGAGTGAAGGCAGAAACAAAAACATTGCAAATAAATCTATATCTGCAATATCATTTGGGTGAACCGAGACTGTGAAAGAGCTTGAAGATAAGTCAAAAGTGCAAGTTTTGTCCCCAGATTAGATTTCTTACCGAAACGTTTAGACACCAAAACTACTCATTTAAGTTAAAAAAAAATCATCATGGTTTGGGTTAAAACGTTGATGATGACGTTTTCGTACAATATCATGAATATTCATGAGAAAGCGTTGAAAGATGTATGTAGTCCAAACTATTATCACCAGGAGACGATTAAGGGATAATGTAGAGCGATGCAAGCCTTCAGGCTGATTCAAGACCTATAACAACCGCCTCACTCTACATTATCCTGCTTATTACATGGCTACTTACTAAATAAATCATTAATTTGACACAAAATATTGATTTAAAAAGGAGTTTATTGATTTAAATATGATTGTATTGCTTCCGCTAAAGAAAATAGTCTGTTCCGTCTCTACGGTTGGAATCCTGCGTCCATAGCGACATAAACTCTGTAGCTGTTTAATGCAACCCTCCGTTTGTCACTCAACTCCACAGTATCTCCCCCACCTGCAGCGAATACATTTCTGGCAAAAGCCACCGGTCCAGGCATGTATTTTATCCCCCTTATGGGCTGTGGTAGTAGCTGTATATTTTATGAGTCGGGCTGTTATAGGGTGCTGCCGTGCTATCGTTTTACCCAGCTGCTGTTTTAATCACTGAAGGAATTGACACAACATTAGCTGAAGCGTTGTAGTGAGCTAGCGGGCTATCGGCTGCTCTAATTCACATTAAACTGAACATTTCTGTTGGCGGTGAAATGAGACACGGTGACTGGCTTCTTTGGGAATATTTATGTTGACGTTCATGTCCTCATTCATCTCGTTTCCTTTTTGCACAGCCGCTGCAGTTGACACACCTTGTTGCAATGTAAGCTAACTCATTGGTGTTGTTGTCCCTACGGCGGAAGTTACTGCGTAGCGTTCATAGACCGTATATAAAGATGTAGCATTTATAGACTATATAGAAAGATGTAGAGATCATAGACTGTATATAAAGATGTAGCGATCATAGACTGTATATAAAGATGTAGTGTTCATAGACCGTATATAAAGATGTAGCGTTCATAGACTATATATAAAGATGTAGCGTTCATAGACTTTATATAAAGATGTAGCGTTCATAGACTATATATAAAGATGTAGCGTTCATAGACTTTATATAAAGATGTAGCGAGATCATAGACTGTATATAAAGATGTAGTGATCATAGACTGTATATAAAGATGTAGTGATCATAGACCGTATATAAAGATGTAGCGAGATCATAGACTATATATAAAGATGTAGAGACCATAGACTGTCTATAAAGATGTAGCGTTCATAGACTGTATATAAAGATGTAGTGTTCATAGACCGTATATAAAGATGTAGTGTTCATAGACCGTATATAAAGATGTAGCGAGATCATAGACTGTATATAGAGATATAAAGATCATAGACTGTATATAAAGATGTAATGTTCATAGACTGTATATAAAGATGTAGCGATCATAGACTGTATATAAAGATGTAGCGTTCATAGACTGTATATAAAGATGTAGTGATCATAGACTGTATATAAAGATGTAGTGTTCATAGACCGTATATAAAGATGTAGAGAGATCATAGACCGTATATAAAGATGGAGAGAGATCATAGACTGTATATAAAGATGTAGAGATCATAGACTGTATATAAAGATATAGAGATCATAGACTGTATATAAAGATGTAGCGTTCATAGATTATATATAAAGATATAGAGATCATAGACTGTATATAAAGATGTAGTGTTCATAGACTGTATATAAAGATGTAGAGAGATCATAGACCGTATATATAAAGATGTAGAGATCATAGACTGTATATAAAGATGTAGAGAGATCATAGACCGTATATAAAGATGTAGCGTTCATAGACTGTATATAAAGATATAGAGATCATAGACTGTATATAAAGATGTAGTGTTCATAGACTGTATATAAAGATGTAGCGTTCATAGACTGTATATAAAGATGTAGCGTTCATAGACTGTATATAAAGATATAGAGATCATAGACTGTATATAAAGATGTAGCGAGATCATAGACTGTATATAGAGATATAAAGATCATAGACTGTATATAAAGATGTAGAGATCATAGACCGTATATAAAGATGTAGCGTTCATAGACTGTATATAAAGATATAGACATCATAGACTGTATATAAAGATGTAGCGATAGACACTCACCAGATCTGCTGTCATTGCTTGAATTGGAGGACAGAAATTGATCCACGTTTCCCCACTTTTTGCAACAGCTGATAAATTATCCGGACTTCTTTCAGTGGATTGATAGCGGTCCTACAGAGTGAACAGAATTGCGTCCATGGAAACACTCTGCTATGCATGGCAACGGTGTGTTATACTTAGCAACCGTCTGTTATCAAGAAAATAACAGACCGCAGAATGCGTTAAAATTCAACCAACCCATGTAATAAATCCCCATAAAGAACCTATAACAAGGAAATATTACAACTTAAAATGTATTCAGTTTTTTAAAATACTTGAATGTCATATTTTTATTTAATGGCATATATAGACGCATATAATAATTGCAAATATTCACATATATATACATATACATTATTACATATTACATATACATTACATATATATTATTTGTAAAAGCTAGTATTGGTTATTGAAGCACAATGTGCACTTCCTCTGGTTCTTGAGAGAAAATACTGTGGTACGAAAGAATTAGTGCGCCCTAAGCCTTTTTCTTTTTTAAATCCTGTTCGGGAACAAAATAATAACTCGTACTAACAAGATATAAACTTGTGTAAACAAGGTAACTTTTACTAACCTGGAACAAGATCCCAAAACAGAGCTATTGGAACCGGACTGTAGATATGTTCATTACATAACAGGATCACAGTTTATTTTATTACCATTTCCTTACATTTAATTCAATTTTGTCATTCACACCGCTATAATCATTTTTTCCTTGTAAATATTATGTAAATTTGTTCTCTGACCGCTTTGATTTGCAGTCCGTAGATAACAGCGTTCATGGAAGGAAGAACCACATGTAACAAGATGGATGCCAGCTTCCTTTCGTCCGATAAGTCGGGGAAACGATGGAAGATGATGATGATGTTGCCTGACAAAAGCAGTAGCATGTAAACGACCAGGTGGGTGGCGCAGGTCTGCAGCGCTTTGCTGTTCAGAGCTTTGTTCTTACTTCTCAAACACACCATGGCGATCCTCAGGTAGGTGAGCGTGACGCTGCAGAGCGAGCACGCCATCATGAGCATGGCGGTGCCGAGACCGTAGATGTTGTTGATGAGAACGTTTTCACACGACAGCTTGAACAAGGAAGCATTGTCGCAGAACGGGTTGGTCACTGAGCGCCTGCAGCGCGACAAACGGACGCTGAGGAATATGAGGATTGCCACCAAAACAAAAGGTACGCCCCATGCCGACACCGACAGCGCCACTACCACCCTGTTGGTCATAATGGTGGCGTACCGCAGCGGGTTGCAGATGGCCACGTAACGATCAAAGGCCATGATAATCAGAACCGTGTGAGAGAGGGCTGCATGAAAGTGAGCACAAAATGCCTGAACAACACACTCATAATAATGAATGTACCGGTCTGGGATTGGAGTAAAAACGTCACTCAAGATGCGAGGGATGATTGTCGTGGCGCCAAAAACATCATTGATGCTCATGTTGCAGAAGAGTAGATACATGGGCAGATGGAGGCTCCGCTCCATGAAGATCAACACCATAAGGCCGATGTTGGACACCATGATGAAGATGTAGATGAGGAGGAGGAGGATGAAGGCGGGAATAGAGGACTGGGGGATGACCTTTAACCCCTCTAGCTGGAGAATATCCAAATTAAAAGTTTCATTGTCCATGCTGCAGGAACATGAGCAAAAGGAAATCATTGTCAAATCAAATCAAGTACAGTTTAAATATCATGTTGATCCAGATCGAACAGTTTAAACCCCTAACCCTAACCCATAAATAAAGTTATTGTAAAACACAAGTTTATTCCTATTTTATGGTAAAATTAACAACTGAACTTGGTGCTTCCCATTTGATTCTTTTACATGAATCAGGTTTACCCAGAATATATTGTAAATCTTAAAATCTTAATTAAAATGTTTTATAAGTGTGAATTGATGCGGAAGTTCCCCTTAAATAAACCACAGTAAGATTTGAATACACAGTTGTTCATGGCTCTCTCCATCATTTTATCAGATTTTCTGCTTTTCAGTTTCTTTCGCTCAGTCTGGAGGTTGCGCAGAAATCTAAACAATGTTTTGATATAGTTCTAAGTCTTCGTTTAATAGCAGCAGTTAAAAAACATCACAATTACTTTTTATTTCGCCACACTTCACCATCATTTTTAAATGTAAATGAACGCTTTGGTATGTTTCAACCAGTCCAAGTGACTGATGGGAACAAGATCTTCATTCAAAGTCGACAGAAACAAAATAAAACTATTAAAAACCATCTTGGTTCATCTTTCCACTGTTCCAACAATAATCAATCTGGTTTGGTTGACATAAACCCTTAATTCACCTATTCATGCCGATCAATACTGGACCAATTTCAATGGTTTCTTTGTTCACATTAGTCACTTACACACCAATGCACGGGAAAACATTTAAACTTTACTTTCTAACCTACTTAAGAAATGAAACTGGCTTCAAATATAAAAAATTTTCAAAGTCAAGTCAAACATTAACACTGCATCTAACCAACTTCACTTAACTGGGGAAGCAGAATATAATTCACATTTTCAGGCACAAAGACAGAATCCTTCTCTACATGTTTTACCTTTTGGGCAGTCTCATCTGTCTCCAAATTCAAAACAGGAAACATAACACAAAATTCTCAACAATCTACTAGAAGAGCGGACAAAATTCCTGTGCAAACATTGAATTTTTACAAATACAGATTAGGCTGCTTCAATAAAAACAAGTATTAGTTCCTATTTATTTTCTGTGATTCAGGCTACAAAACATTTCAGGCTACAAAACATTTCAGTCAACTAAAATGTTTGTGCAAGCCTATACGTATGTCTACAGCCCAGCAACTTATCCTCTAAATTTTGCCTCAATAACCTCGACCTTTAGTTTCTTTTGCCAAAAATGTCTCTTTTGATAGTAAAGGTTGCAGACCCCTATGCTAGAAGGACAATATTACTACAAAAGAGTTTCAATAATTATAGAACAGGCTGCTTTAATGAAAACAGAAGATATTTCCTAAAACCACACTACAACTCGTCCGTCTCTTCCAGAATCTGTCAAACAGCACAAACCTGGAACATCACATCTCTCAAATCTATAAAACAGTGATCCTGGAGAAACTCAGATTATAGTCATACCATTGTTTTACTATTTGTTTGTGCATATGTGCTTTTAAGCTTTGTATGTGCTCTTCTATGTTTTATTTTAATGCCATCAATCTGCCAGGGACTACAGATGAAAATAAGCCTGTCATGTTCTGTGTTGATTAATGTGCATGTTTTTTTAAATAAAAGAAACACAGAATAGCTACAGTGAGTTAACTGTTCTCAGGACATATCCTTACTGTTTTTATGAAACAAATATGAACAGTAAATAAAAAGCAGCTCTATAACATCCACCATGCTTCAGTTAAATGATTTTAAGTTCTTTAAAACACTTTGAAAATCTAACATCTGGAAGATTGTTTTCCAGTTTGACAAAACACAGTTCATTTCGTTCGTCAATGTTAACATTTCAGTTAGTTATCTTTTTCTACACAACATGCAGATACAGTTCATTCAATCTTCAGTGAGCAGTGGAAAACATTGCTAGGCTGAGTGAGTGTGTGTGTGTGTGTGTGTAAGGTTTACTTGTTGATGTGAACTTCCTCCAGTCAGACCAGAGTTGGACTGCAGACTCTTTCTGTAAACTGTCTGAGCAGCACTATAAGCCAGACCTCCACTGGGGGCCCCTGGAGGCTTTGATGTCTTCATACCCGAATCATTTAATGATGTTTTTAAGTTTCATTCAACTTTGTTGAACTTGTATGAAGTGCATTGTGTTCTTGACAGATATTATCTGACTTCAACTTTTCTGCACATGACGCATGAGTGCTTCAACAACCATGAGTTCTGTCTAAAAACCTAACTCTTCAAACTGCCATATTCAGCATAATTATATAGTATTCGTCTGTTGTTATTTATTACTTTGTATTTCTGCTTGGTCTTTGTTGTGCATCTGTTTTTATCTTTTATTATTTGTTCATGTAAGTTGTCCTTGAGTATCAAGAAAAGGCACCGATAAATGAATGTATTGTAATTATTTAAAGTACCTTTATGATAAATCTAATCCTGATCTTGATCTTATCCATAACATTGTGTTATATCACTGTGCAAATGTTAGAGACTGTCCTCCTAGAAAAAAGCTCACATAAGTTGTTTGTTCAAGCAGCAATTACGACCTATATTTACGTTTATAGTGCCAGTGCCCTCTAGTGGCAGTAGTAATTATGACGTGAGTAAAGCAGGAAGTAGAAGAACGCCAAATTTCCACGTAATAAAGGATGGGTCAAACAACACAAACACATCTTTGGGCTACTTTGGATACATTTGGGCTAGGTGCACAATTCATTAGTATGGTAAAAAATGTATTTGCAAATCCCTCGGCAATGGTCAACACTGGCAATTGTTGATCTGCCCAGTTCCCAGTATCTAGGGGAACTTTATTTGCCCTCTCCCTCGAATACTGGCTCAGAAAATCCAACAACAATCCGTCAATGCATCCCATCACATTTTGTAATACAAATCATTGGATATCATTGTATGCTGATGATATACTTCTCTACGTAGGCAACACAGGTTTCTCAGTTCCACATTTGCTTTCCACGTTTGATTCATATAGCTTGTTTTCTAGTTACAAAATTAACTGGAATTCTGTTACATCTCAAACTCCCCTGCCCTCCCACATACCAATAGTCAAGAGTTTCTGTTATCTCGGCGTTGATATCGTCCCTTCTTTGCCATCTATTGCAGCACAAATATTAATTAAAAATTAATAATTATTAAGGTATATACAAATGTGTAGAGAAGGACTTTCAACACTGCTCAAATCTCCCAAATTCACTTCAAGCCCATATATCAGTTAAAATGGATCTACTACCTCGTGTTAACTTTTACTCTTCTATGATTTCTCTTTCTCCTATTGGCTACTGGGAAAACCTTCACTCATGTCAGGGTTTTGGTATTGTTCTGTCTTATTGTGGTAGTCTTGTTTTTCTGTTATGTTAAGTTTCCTGTTTTATTTTGTAGTCTGTCTTGTCTCCCTTGTCTTGTCTAGCTTACTTCCTGTCTTTGTATTTCCCGCCTTTTTGATTGTTCTGCCCCACCCTGATTTGTTCCACCTGTTGTATCACCTGTCCCTTGTTAGTGTTCATTACCTGGTGTATTTAGTTCCTGTTCTGTCTTTGTCTCTTGTCGGATCATTGTATTTTGTTGCGTGCTGTTTCTGTATGTCGGATTCTGTCGTGTCATGCTTCTTTTGTCTTGTAAGGTATGTTGCCAGTGTTCTAGTTAGTTTCCATGTTCCTGGTCTTGTTGTACCCCTCTGTATTTTTTGGAAGCATATTTTGCCTGTGACTTCAGGACACCTTTTGTTATATCTTTTGCTTATTAAATATTTGAACACTACTCTACACTACTGCTCTCATCTTCACTGCATCTGGGTCCAAGCCTCGCTTTCCCGACATGAATCGTGACAGAATGATCCGACCAGATATGGACCCAGCAGTGTTCAAGCCAGTTTTTCACCCGCTGGTGGAGAATTTTTGATTGAGTTTTTCCACTCCCTGCATGAGGAGGACCCCGACTTTGCTAGGCACCTTATGGAGGTGCGTTGGCAGGCCACAGCACAGGAGTTTCTGTCTCCATGCCTGTTTTTTGTCCTGAGCCTCAGCAGACCAGTGTTCCAGAGCCTCAGCTGTCCAGCGGTTCCGAGCCCGCGCTGTTCAGCGGTTTTGAGCCAGAGGTCTCCAGCGAGTCCGGGCTGACCAGTGTTACCAGTGTACCTGAGCTGACCTGTGTACCTGAGCCTGAGCTGACCTGTGTACCTGAGCCTGAGCTGGCCCTGTGTGCCGGAGCTTGAGCTGGCCCGTGTGCCGGAGCTTGAGCTGGCCCGTGTGCCGGAGCTTGAGCTGGCCCGTGTGCCGGAGCTTGAGCTGGCCCGTGTGCCGGAGCTTGAGCTGGCCCGTGTGCCGGAGCTTGAGCTGGCCCGTGTGCCGGAGCTTGAGCTGGCCCGTGTGCCGAGCTTGAGCTGGCCCGTGTGCCGAGCTTGAGCCGGCCCGTGTTCCCGACCTGACGTGCAACCCTTCTGTTCCCGACCTGACGTGCAACCCTTCTGTTCCCGAGCTGATGTCCAGCCGTCCAGAGTCTCAGCTGGAGTCTCAGCTGTCGTCCAGAGTCTGAACCGTTTCCTGACACTTCAGAGACTATGCCCTTTCCCGACACTTCAGAGACCTTGCCTTTGTTTTTGGTCAAACCCACTCGTGCCCTGTCGGCATCCCTGTCAATCTCTGTTCCCGTTGCCTGTTTGGCAGTCTCCAGCCCAGCTGACCATCGCCTGTCTCCAGCCCAGCTGACCCTTCTCCTGCTCGGTCTGCCTGTCCTCCCGAGGGGATTCGCCTTCACGGACGGCCTCCCGAGGGGATTTGCCTTCGCCGCCGGTCTTCTGATGGATTTCACCACCAGCCTTCAGAAGGGATTCGCCTTCGCCAATGACCTCCTGAGGGATATCGTCGCCAGCTGCCTGAAGGCTTCTCCCATCTGTTGCCCGAGGCCTCTCTGTTGCCCGAGGCCTCTCTGTTGCCCGAGGCCTCTCTATTGCCCGAGGCCTCTCTGTCCCCCAGCCCCGTTTGACTTTTTGTTCCTCCGTTCGTAATCGGGCCTTTAAAGTTTGGCCCGACAAGGCCCGAGCCTGACGAGTACATTTTGATTGACAGCTTTTTAAAAGCCCAAACCCGTTTACAGCCTGACATTATTAAAATGTCACAGCTCTTTTGTCAAGAATGAGTCATTTATACATTTTCTTTAACATCATTTATTCATGACTAATGTAGGCTATAGGTCGGGGTCCCGTCGGGTTCTGGCGAAGATCTTCAGCTCTAATGTGACTATAGAGCACGGTGAGCTGCCAGTCATTTTAGCAGTCGTAGCATTTGAGTTTATGATCCCAAACACACCGCCCGGGCAACGAAGGAGTGGCTTCGTAAAAAGCATTTCAAGGTCCTGGAGTGGCCTAGCCAGTCTCCAGATCGCAACCCCAGCTCTAGAGATCTGAATGGAGGAAAGGGCCAAAATACCAGCAACAGTGTGTGAAAACCTTGTGAAGACTTACAGAAAACATTTGACCTCTGTCATTGTCAACAAAGGGTATATAACAAAGTATTGAGATGAACTTTTGTTATTGACCAAATACTTATTTTCCCGAGGAATTTGCAAATAAATTCATTAAAAATCCTACAATATGATTTTCTGGATTTTTTTTTTTCTCATTTTGTCTCTCATAGTTGAAGTGTACCTATGATGAAAATTACAGGCCTCTCATCTTTTAAGTGGGAAAACTTGCACAATTGGTGGCTGACTAAATACTTTTTTGCCCCACTGTATGTCGGTCTTAGGATACGTTGAATACATTTTACCATATATGATTGTAAGTGACTAATGAATCAAAGCTTATTTTTAAACAGGCTTTTAGTTAGACAAGGGTTTTTATGGCTGTCTGATTTCATGTTTTCCTTTTCCATGTCTTTTTATTTAATGTGTTTATTTTATTGTGAAGCACTTGCGAAAAGTGCCATATAAATAAACTTTACTCACTGACTTCTTGGTGCCCACTCTCTATGCCAATACCTTAAATTAAAAACAACCTACAGGAGATACACATGCCCAGTATCAATGGGTGCCAAGCAACAGTTGACCTGTCAGTGTGTGACGCTGCAGCTGAGGGCCGAATAAAAGTGTCTGCAGTTTTACTTCTGGTCTTAGGTGGAGGGAGGTTGTGTTTTCACATACATGTGTAATACAATCTGTGTTTTAATGAATTTACAGCATCTTGTGAGACGAACATATTCTTTATTTTCTGTCGCAGCTTTATAGAAGAGTTCTCTGTGAAGTGGAGGATAACCCTGACCCTAACGTTTTTCAGTAAGGAAACTAATCTGGGCACAAAACTTGCACTTTTCACTTATCTTCAAGCTCTTTCACAGTCTCGGTTCACCCAAATGATATTGCAGATATAGATTTACTTGCAATGTTTTTGTTTCGGCCTTCAGTTGAATGCGTTAGAGGTGAATGTAAGTATTCTTCATTTTCTGTCATTGCTTTATAGAAGAGTTCTCTGTGAAGTGGATGATAACATCTTTAGAAAAGAAATCTAATCTTGTGCGCACAAAACTTGCCAATTATGCTTTTTTTAAAGTGTCGATTCACCCAAATTATATAGTAGTTATTGACTTATTTGTCACGTTTTATGTGTCTCTGTTTCTGCCTTCTCTCGAATGAAACTTAGTTTGTGCAGCTCACAGACATTCAACATCGATGTATCTGTCTGTCCTCTACCTGAAGTTTCTTAGATTGTTTTACCCGTTCAAAAGTGTTTCGTTGGACTTTTTCCTAATCTGATTTAAGGATTTTATGATAGACAAATGTTTAAGCAAATTGACTTGGATTGACAACTTCTCTTTGCAAAAACAGTCTTCTTTTGTGAGAATTACTTCCAGTGAAAGCTCTTCATAATGTAACTGGGACATTGTTTCTGGAAACAGCTGTTACTGGGACATTTTGGGAATCTTTAAATGCCATTTCAAGCAAAGAAATAATGCTGTTTTTGAAATATAGGTGAATCAACCCTGATGGAGATAGAAATCAGACACGGTGACTTAATACGCTGGATGCCTCTGTAACAAATTCATGATAACAACAGTTCAGAATAACACAATTCTTCATTGTTATTGTGATGTAGACATGTTTAGTTTCACTGTGATAACTTTATGAAGAAGTTTTTTAGGGCTGCTGCCTCCGAGTCGACTGAGGTTTCTTAAGTCGATTCTTTTTTTATGCTTTTTTTAATGGTGAATGACTTATTTCCAAGAAACTTATGAGCAAATATTTCAACTCTGTTGCCTAAATAATTACGAAACTGCATTTGTAAACATTGTTTTGAGGGGAACGGATTTTCCGTACGGTTAACGTTGTGAATTGAAACAAAACTACTTGGTTAGATTAAGGAAAAGATTTTTTAAGTTAGTACAAAATAAGTTAGGTGACGGTTTAAATGAGTATGTTTGTTATGTAAATTAAGATTCATACATGATAGGAATGCTCCCTCTGAGTCGACTATTTGGTCGTTTTGTTCTTAGTCGACTACGATTTCTTTAGTCATGTTTTACACTTCTTTCATGCAGAATTGTTCACTTTCAAGACATGTCTAAACACATCTCTGGCTTTATAGATTTAAAGTGGGGGTTTTGCATGATTCTTTGTGGAGAACTATTATTTGTTTTAATTGATGAGAGCCATAATTAAAGGAAATAGTTTGTTAATGAACTCAGTTACACTGAAGTTGTTGGATGTCTTTACTATTTGACATTGGTGGAGGAAAGCATACAGCTATCTCCTGGAACTCAAACATTTTCTAACCTTTTACAGAGTCACTGAGATCTTGTGGAGAAACTCAGTTTTACATATCTGTCGATTAAATCAAGACAATATCTTCAGGCGAGGAACTCTTTTTTTAAAGAGTCACAGTTAAATCTTGTTGCTTTTCTGTAACTATAACTGCATATACATACAACTGCAGTTGTACATTCAGAGTCTTTATCCTGACGCGATAGATGAGAAATGGAAAACGACACTTTTGTTGGGGATATTCTAATCTTAGAGGGGTTAAACATAACCTCCCAGTCCTTTATTCCCGCCTTCATCCTCCTCCTCCTCATCTACATCTTCATCTTGGTGTCCAACATCAGCCTGGTGGTGCTGATCTTTCGGAGCAAGAGCCTCCAGCAGCCCATGTATCTGCTCTTCTGCAACATGAGCATCAACGATGTCTTTGGGGCGACAGTAATTATACCTCATGTCCTCCGAGATCTTTTATTTTCAGACTCAGAACGGTACATTCAGTACATCGACTGTGCCGTCCAGGCGTTTTGTGTTCACCTCCATATGGGTGCTTCTCACACGGTGCTCATGATCATGGCTTTTGATCGTTACGTGGCCATCTGCAACCCGCTGCGCTACGCCACCGTCATGACCAACAGGATGGTGGTGTTGCTGTCAGTAGCAGCGTGGGGAACGATCTTCGTGCTGGTGGCGATTCTCGTGGGGCTCAGCATCCGCCTGTCACGCTGCAGGTCAGTTATCTTCAACCCGTTCTGCGACAACGCATCCTTGTTCAAACTGTCTTGTGAAAGCATTCTCATCAATAACATCTACGGTCTGGGCTACACGGTGGTGATGCTGGGCTTGTCCCTCGGTAGCGTAACGCTCACCTACCTGAGGATCGCCATGGTGTGTTTGAGTAGTAAAAACAAAGCTCTGAACAGCAAAGCGCTGCAGACCTGCGCCACTCATCTGGTCGTGTATGTCATCTTCATTGTGGTCGGCTTCCTCATTGTGATCCTGCACCGCTTCCCTCTTCTGGAAGACCTCAGGAAAGCGGCGTCCGTTGTGGGACACGTTGTCCTGCCGGCCCTGAACGCTGGTATCTACGGTATGCAAAATAAAGAGGTCCGTCAAAGGATTAAAACGTTGTTTCATAACAATAAAGTAACTTGACATGTTGCATGTTTTGTCCTCTTCTACTTGTGTATTGTATACTTGTATCTTTTTTAAACTAAAGATAGTTTTCATTGTAGATGTTTGGTCTCTAAAATGTCAGAAAATTGGTGAAAAATGTTACTGTCCACAACTCAAAGATATTCAGTTTACTAATATTTAGAAACTAGAACATATTCACATTTAACAAGCTGACATCACACAAGTTTGACTGTTTTTATATAAAAAAAATAGATTGCAGATTAATTTAAAGTAAATCTTAGCAAATCTAATTTGAGAGAATCTGTGAAAGCATGGCACTGTTTGAGCAATGTAAATGAATCACACTGGTGAGATACACTGTAAATAAACAATAATATTTTGTCACCTGGGGCGACAAAGAATCCTGGAAAATAACTGGAATAGACTTAAAAATACAGTAATTTTCTATAATAAAGATTTAGTTTGTATCTTTAATTTGAAATGAAATGTGTATTGTGTGGCTTTTAATGTTTAATAAAATATATTTACACCTGTAAAAACTAATTCTAAATTTACGAAATGTATTTTCAGTATTGTATGTGAAAATGTAAAATATTTTTCATTAAAATATGGAAATTGAGGGCGCCAGGATATCTCAGTTGGTAGAGCAGGTGCCCATATATAGAGGGTAACTCCTCGACGCAGCTAGCCCGGGTTCGAGTCCGACCTGCGGCCCTTTGCTGCGTTTCGTTCTCTCCTCTCTCTCCCCTTTCATGTCTTCAGTTGTCCTATCCAAATCAAGGCCGAAAATGCCCAAAAAATACTAAAAAAAAATATATATATATGGAAATTGTATTGTTATTCAGTCGTTGTTTTCATCATTATTATTTTCATTATCTTAGTTTTGTTACTTTAAATTAAATGGGCACTCCAGCAATTTGGTATTGAAATACCATGGAGTTAAAAATAAATCACAGCAGTCAATGTGGTGCACTGGCGAAAAACATCTGGAAAAGGAGTGTGGTGGTGAAGCAGGTCGGTGAGATAGGAGGGGGCCTTTGTTGTGAAGGGCTTTGTAAGTGAGGAGAAGGACTTTGAATTGTATTCTATGTGGGTCAGAGAGCCAGTGGAGGTTCTGGAGGACCGGAGTGATGTGGTCATGGAAGCGTGAATGGTTGGTCAGACGAGCAGCAGAGTGCTGGATGTATTGAAGTGTATTTACTTACTACTTTGGATCACAAACCATATAGAATGCTATTGCAGTCATCAATCCTGGAAGTAATGAAGGCACGGATCAAGATTTCGGCAACAGAGAATGTAAGTGATGCACGGAGATGGGCAATGTTTTTGAGGTGGAAAAAGGCAGTTCTGGTAATTTGATTGACTGTTTGAAGGTGAGGTTGCTATCAAAACGGGTCAAAATCTATGAGGCATTTAAAGGTTGTTTTTTTTAGCTTAATTTACCTTGAAGTAATGGTTCGGAGTAATTTCACCCTAGGCTGCTTTGCACCTTCACCTCGAGCCAAACAACCCCCCATAAGCTTTTTTTCCTTGTTATAATGTAGGTCGAGTTAGCGTTATCAGCTGGTTATCTTAGTGCAGGCGCTAATGGATCCACGTTTGTATCTCGTAAATTACCCCACTAATAATGCCCGGAATGATACCAAACTTCTTTATTAGAACAAATAGTTTCTGTAGTAATAAAACGAGGCATTAGAACGTTTGTAACTACACCAGAAGTATATTTAAATAACACTGGCCTGATGGAAACTCCTCTCTGCTGCTACCGCGCTATCATGCGAGATCATGCGAGATCACGCACAGAGCACAACATCTATTGCCGGAAGAGACTACTGGTAAAGAAGAATCAAGAAGCGAGTGAACAGCAGAAGCAGCTTCTGCAGTGTGAGGCGATAGGACAAGATGCCACACAGTTGTATATATCCCGGCTGCGGTTTAAAAGCAATAGATGTTGTGCTCCGTGCGTGATCTCGCGCGGTAGCAGCCGAGCAGAGTTTCCATCAGGCAAGTGTTATCTAAATATACTTCTGGTGTAGTAATAAACTTTCTAATGCCTTGTTTTATAAGTACAGAACCTAATTGTACTACTGTAGAAGTTTGGTATCATTACGGGCATTATTAGTGGGGTAATTTACGAGATACAAACGTGGATCCATTATCGCCTGCACTAAGCTAACTAGCTGATAACGCTAACTCGACCAACGTTATAACAGGGGAATAAAGCTTATGGGGGGTTGTTTGGCTCGAGGTCAAGGTGCAAAGCAGCCTAGGGTGAAATTACTCTGAACCATCACTTTAACTGAACAGCTTCGGAGTCATTGGAATGGTTATATGACTTTTTTCGAGTTGAATGGTGGCCATCTCGCTTCCCCCTAGCGCCTCTGAGTGGAAAAACCACTCTTGCAACTTTCGGCTCGGCGAGCCGCCGGCCTCAGCGCCAGGAAGTATCGTGATATCAGGTCTTGCGATGTAACAAATTGCTTCACGGCATTGCACACATACGCCCATTCAGGAAACCGGGAACCGGCTAACAAGGTACTGATGTGTTTTTCACACTATCGTCATGGCTGAGCCGGCTAAAAAGAAGCTGAAAGCTAGGAGAGCATTGTCGGAGGGACAAAGAAAGAGGAAACGGTAGACCGACCAAGTGAGGAGTCAGACAAACATAGCAAACATAGGAGCTACGAAATATCTATTCTGAACCTGTAGGGGGAACTCTATAGAGAATCCTGCGAGCAAAAGCGAGAAAACAGCGAAGAAATGGCCAAAACGGCATAGTGCCCCTTCAACAGGCCACGGAGGGAGAGGAAGGGCTAGAGCATTCAGTCAGTTTTCAAAATGCTCTTCCCTGTGAAGACTCCCGATCACATATTTCATCACTACACTGTTTTATTAACTAATGCCGACCTGACACCATATGACTTTTCAAGCGATCAAACTGTCGCAGACAAATTTCCAATATAGGAATGAAATCCTGAGAGTCTTGCTTGGGTTGGGGATCTCCAGTTGTCTCAATCGTTTGGTGTAAGGTGGTCATAAAACCTCAGTCCCAGCTGTCTTCAGTCAGTCACAAAATCTGTTTGCTATTATCATAAGTTTGAAGTCTTGGTAGTAAAAGTTTCTGTAACTGAAAACTCAGAGAATATTGAACCAAATAGATAGAGGGCGTAACACAAAGGACCGAAAGTACGTCGTAAAATCTGGGAGAGCCAGCCCTCACTGTGCCTTGCCTCGTTGAAGAGTTGTGAGTTTTAAACGAAACCACTTTCCTTTCCATATGTATTTAGATATTAATGAGTGAAGTTTTTCCCAGTAGCCAATAGGAGTAAGAGAAATCATAGAAGAGTAAAAGTTAACACGAGGTAGTAGATCCATTTTAACTGATATATGGGCTTGAAGTGAATTTGGGAGATTTGAGCAGTGTTGAAAGTCCTTCTCTACACGTTTGTATATACCTTAAAAGTTTTGTGCTGCAATAGATGGCAAAGAAGGGACGATATCAACGCCGAGATAACAGAAACTCTTGACTATTGGTATGTGGGAGGGCAGGGGAGTTTGAGATGTAACAGAATTCCAGTTAATTTTGTAACTAGAAAACAAGCTAAATGAATCAAACGTGGAAAGCAAATGTGGAACTGAGAAACCTGTGTTGCCTACGTAGAGAAGTATATCATCAGCATACAATGATATCCAATGATTTGTATTACAAAATGTGATGGGATGCATTGACGGATTGTTGTTGGATTTTCTGAGCCAGTATTCGAGGGAGAGGGCAAATAAAGTTCCCCTAGATACTGGGAACTGGGCAGATCAACAATTGCCAGTGTTGACCATTGCCGAGGGATTTGCAAATACATTTTTACCATACTAATGAATTGTGCACCTAGCCCAAATGTATCCAAAGTAGCCCAAAGATAGTCCCAGTTCCATTCCAACCAATCAAACACTTTCTCGGCATCCAGTGATAGAACCAAGCAGGGTTTGTCTATGCTACTTGCCACATGAATAATATGCAGCAGGTGACACACATTATCCGATGCTAGTCATGTTTTAATAAGCAGGCGCTCAGTGACCAACCCGTTCTGCGACAATGCTTCCTTGTTCAAGCTGTCGTGTGAAAACATTCTCATCAACAACATCTACGGTCTCGGCACCGCCATGCTCATGATGGAGTGCTCGCTCTGCAGCGTCACGCTCACCTACCTGAGGATCGCCATGGTGTGTTTGAGAAGTAAGAACAAAGCTCTGAACAGCAAAGCGCTGCAGACCTGCGCCACCCACCTGGTCGTTTACATCCTACTGCTTTTGTCAGGCAACATCATCATCATCTTCCATCGTTTCCCCGAATAATCGGACGAAAGGAAGCTGGCATCCATCTTGTTACATGTGGTTCCTCCTTCCATGAACGCTGTTATTTACGGACTGCAAATCAAAGCGGTCAGAGAACAAATTTACATAATATTTGTGAGGAAAAAATGATTATAGCGGTGTGAGATGAAATGACAAAATTGAATTAAATGTAAGGAAATGGTAATAAAATAAACTGTGATCCTGTTATGTAATGAACATATCTACAGTCCGGTTCCAATAGCTCTGTTTTGGGATCTTGTTCCAGGTTAGTAAAAGTTACCTTGTTTACACAAGTTTATATCTTGTTAGTACGAGTTATTATTTTGTTCCCGAACAAGATTTAAAAAAGAAAAAGGCTTAGGGCGCACTAATTCTTTCGTACCACAGTATTTTCTCTCAAGAACCAGAGGAAGTGCACATTGTGCTTCAATAACCAATACTAGCTTTTACAAATAATATATATGTAATGTATATGTAATATGTAATAATGTATATGTATATATATATATATGTGTGTGAATATTTACAATTATTATATGCGTCTATATATGCCATTAAATAAAAATATGACATTCAAGTATTTTAAAAAACTGAATACATTTTAAGTTGTAATATTTCCTTGTTATAGGTTCTTTATGGGGATTTATTACATGGGTTGGTTGAATTTTAACGCATTCTGCGGTCTGTTATTTTCTTGATAACAGACGGTTGCTAAGTATAACACACCGTTGCCATGCATAGCAGAGTGTTTCCATGGACGCAATTCTGTTCACTCTGTAGGACCGCTATCAATCCACTGAAAGAAGTCCGGATAATTTATCAGCTGTTGCAAAAAGTGGGGAAACGTGGATCAATTTCTGTCCTCCAATTCAAGCAATGACAGCAGATCTGGTGAGTGTCTATCGCTACATCTTTATATACAGTCTATGAACGCTACATCTTTATATACGGTCTATGATCTCTACATCTTTATATACAGTCTATGATCTCTACATCTTTATATACAGTCTATGATCTCTACATCTTTATATACAGTCTATGATCTCTACATCTTTATATACAGTCTATGATCGCTACATCTTTATATACAGTCTATGATCTCTACATCTTTATATACAGTCTATGATCTCTCTCCATCTTTATATACGGTCTATGAATGCTACATCTTTATATACAATCTATGAACGCTACATCTTTATATACAGTCTATGATCTCTACATCTTTATATACAGTCTATGATCTCTCTCCATCTTTATATACGGTCTATGAACGCTACATCTTTATATACAGTCTATGATCTCTACATCTTTATATACAGTCTATGATCTCTCTCCATCTTTATATACGGTCTATGAATGCTACATCTTTATATACAGTCTATGATCTCTATATCTTTATATACGGTCTATGATCTAGGAGGGGGAGATACTGTGGAGTTGAGTGACAAACGGAGGGTTGCATTAAACAGCTACAGAGTTTACGTCGCTATGGACGCAGGATTCCAACCGTAGAGACGGAACAGACTATTTTCTTTAGCGGAAGCAATACAATCATATTTAAATCAATAAACTCCTTTTTAAATCAATATTTTGTGTCAAATTAATGATTTATTTAGTAAGTAGCCATGTAATAAGCAGGATAATGTAGAGTGAGGCGGTTGTTATAGGTCTTGAATCAGCCTGAAGGCTTGCATCGCTCTACATTATCCCTTAATCGTCTCCTGGTGATAATAGTTTGGACTACATACATCTTTCAACGCTTTCTCATGAATATTCATGATATTGTACGAAAACTTCATCGTCAACATTTTAACCCAAACCATGATGTTTTTTTTTTTAACTTAAATAAGTAGTTTTGGTGTCTAAACGTACCAAGCAGGAACTGTACAGCAGATTTTCTACAGCTTGTTCTCTGAACACGATGCTTTAGGAGTGCTGAAAGTGAAGCAGAACATTAAACAGAGAAAAATGATCTAAAACTCACTATAACACTCCGTAAAGACTCAGGTGATCATTCTCTACCAGCAGCCTGTTCTCATAAAAACATACGATCATTTAGCTACGAAAAGTTAAGCACTGTAATTCGTAAGCATTCCACATATTTTTTGCTGCATGCACCACAATAACCGCTGCTGTATAAGAAGGTGTGGCGAGGTGATCATAAAACACAGGACTTTTAAGCCAGAGTGCGGAGTTCGCTTCCCGGGGAAATGAAAACAATTTCACCCAGGAAATGTGTGTTCCTTGGGAGTGTTTTAATCCAAACCGTGATCTTTTTCCTAAACTTAACTAGTTGTTTTGGTGCCTAAACCTAACTGTTGTCGTCGCAGTAAAAATCTCCAAAGGCATCAAATGACAGATTAGACATTCTTATAATATGTCAAAAAAGTTTGATTTTATTTCCATCATTTACACTTTCAAAATAACAGAAAACAAAAAATGGCGTCTGCAAAAGTTTGGGCACCCTGCAGAGTTTATAGCATGCGCCGACCCCTTTGGAAAGCTGAGACCTGACAGTGTCATGGATTGTTCTCAATCATCGTCTGGAAAGACCAGGTGATGTCAATCTCAAAGGTTTTAAATGCCCAGACTCATCTGACCTTGCCCCAACAATCAGCACCATGGGTTCTTCTGAGCAGTTGTCTAGAAAACTGAAACTGAAAATAGTTGACGCTCACAAAGCAGGAGAAGGCTATAAGAAGATAGCAAAGCGTTTTCAGATGCCAATATCCTCTGTTCGGAATGTAATTAAGAAATGGCAGTCATCAGGAACAGTGGAAGTTAAAGCAAGATCTGGAAGACCAAGAAAAATATCAGACAGAACAGCTCACAGGATTGTGAGAAACGCAAGTCAAAACCCATGTTTGACTACACAATCCATCCAGAAAGATCTGGCAGACACTGGAGTTGTGGTACACCATTCCACTATAAAGAGATACTTGAACAAATATGGTCTTCATGGAAGAGTCATCAGAAGAAAACCTCTTCTACGTCCTCACCACAAAAATCAGCGTTTGAAGTTTGCAAATGAACATATAGACAAGCCTGATGCATTGTGGAAACAAGTTCTATGGACCGATGAGGTTAAAATAGAACTTTTTGGCCGGAATGTGCAAAGGCACGTTTGGAGAAGAAAGGGCACCGAATGTAATGAAAAGAACCTCTGTCCAACTGTTAAGCTTGGGCGTGGATCAGTCATGCTTTGGGGTTGTATTGCAGTCAGTGGCACAGGGAACATTTCACGAGTAGAAGGAAAAATGGATTCAATAAAATTTCAGCAAATTTTGGACGCTAACTTGATGCCATCTGTGAAAAAGCTGAAGTTAAAGAGAGGATGGCTTCTACAAATGGATAATGATCCTAAACACACCTCAAAATCCACAGTGGATTACATAAAGAGGCGTAAACTGAAGGTTTTGCCATGGCCTTCACAGTCTCCTGACCTCAACATAATTGAAAATCTATGGATAGACCTTAAAAGAGCTGTGCGTGACAGTCAGCCCAGAAATCTCAAAGAACTGGAAGACTTTTGTAAGGAAGAATGGGCGAAGATACCTCAAACAAGAATTGAAAGACTCTTGGCTGGCTACAAAAAGCGTTTCCAAGCTGTGATACTTGCCAAAGGGGGCAGTACAAGGTATTAACTCTGCAGGGTGCCCAAACTTTTGCAGACGCCATTTTTTGTTTTCTGTTATTTTGAAAGTGTAAATGATGGAAATAAAATCTAACTTTTTTTGACGTATTATAAGAATGTCTAATCTGTCATTTGATGCCTTTTGGAGATTTTTCCATCTTTTCTTGGCTTCTTTATGCACATTAATACAAATTTTTACCTTCGAGCCCCACTGTATTTTTGGTGCCCACTCTCTATGCCAATACCTTAAATTAAAAACAACCTACAGGAGATACACATGCTCAGTATCAATGGTTGCCAAGCAACAGTTGACCTGTCAGTGTGTGACGCTGCAGCTGACGGCCGAATAAAAGTGTCTGCAGTTTCACTTTTGGTCTTAGGTGGAGGGAGGTTGTGTTTTCTCATACATGTGTAATACAATCTGTGTTTTAATGAATTTACAGCATCTTGTGAGAAGAACGTATTCTTTATTTTCTGTAACAGCTTTGTGGAAGAGTTCTCCGTGAAGTGGAGGATAACCCTGACCCTAACGTTTTTCAGTAAGGAATCTAATCTGGGCACAAAACTTGCACTTTTCACTTATCTTCAAGCTCTTTCACAGTCTCGGTTCACCCAAATGATATTGCAGATATAGATTTATTTGCAATGTTTTTGTTTCTGCCTTCACTCGAATGTGTTAGAGGTGAATGTAAGTATTCTTCATATTCTGTCATTGCTTTATAGAAGATTTCTCACTGAAGTGGACGATCTTCAGAAAAGAAATCTAATCTTGGGCGCAAAAAACCTGTCACTTATGCTTTTTTTAAAGTGTTGATTCACCCAAATAATATAGTAGTTATTGACTTATTTGTCACGTTTCATATGTGTCTGTGTTTCTGCCTTCCCTCGAATGAAAGTTAGTTTGTGCAGCTCACAGACATTTAACATCGATGTATCTGTCTGTCCTCGGAGAGGGATCTATCTTTTGTTGCTCTTCTTGAAGTTTCTTAGATTTGTTTACCCTTTCAAAAGTCTTTTCTCGATTACGCTGTTGTGATCGTTAGGAACCGAATACAAAGAACGAGTACAAAGAACAAACTGCTAACATTTTAACCCTCATGTTGTTCTCGGGTCAAATTTGATCTTGATCTTGGACTTCTCTTTCTTTATTCCATTCATTTCTACTTTCCAGCACTTTATTTAACATAACATGTATAATTTACTGTTCTGTTTCTAATGTTTTTAGTTCGTTTTTTAGCTTCTGGTTCCGTGTGGTAGTTGTACCTTGTTTTCATTTGTGGCGTGGAATCTTTCTGTATTTTGTTGCTGTTGTCAACAATGTATGTTTGTCATAGACCTTGATGTGATTTGATGCCTGCTGCAGATTACATTTCCTTCAAGATAACAAAGTTAGAAAGGCAATCAGTCATAACGGGAAAAAAAACAAGTATACTACTTTAAATATATATTTTTTTTTCCGGGCTTAATTACGTAGCATCATATTGGTCCATAGAATTGCATACTCGAAATTGCATGTTTTTTTATTGATAAAATGTAACATTTTCCTCCGAAACCCCTGACCAAATATGTGCGCCGAGCCCTTCCACAAATCTTGGGAAAACGATGCAGTTTCTTCTTTTTTTTAAGGTTATATTTTGGACATTTTTGGCAGAAAAAGAGGAGAGAAAGGGAACTCCTGCAGTTTACACAGATATGGAAAACCAGACTTTAAACTTTTTGTTATCTGCTCTAGCTTTCCCAACTTTTTGTACACAGTCAGCTAATAATATTGGTTCAAAATTATGTGAAATTACATGTTCTTTATTGCACCTAACCCTGTCACAATTCTAGGGAAAACGCTGCACTTGTGCAGTTTTACACAGATATGGAGAACCAGACATTAAATGAGGACATCCTGCTCCTCGAGGGGTTAAACATCTCCCCCCAGTCCAACATTCCTGCTTTCATCATCCTCCTCTTCATCTACGTCTTTGCATTGGTGTCAAACATCAGTTTGGTAACGCTGATCTTCACAAGCAGGAGCCTCCATCAGCCCATGTATCTGCTCTTCTGCAACATGAGCATCAATGACATTTTTGGGGCAACGATTGTCACGCCGCACGTACTCCGAGATATTTTCATTCCACAGTCAGAGCGGTACATTCGTTACGTCCACTGCGCCGTCCAGGCCTTCTGCGTTCACCTCTACGCATCCACCACTCATACTGTTCTGATTATCATGGCTTTCGATCGCTACATGGCGATCTGCAACCCGCTGCGGTACGCCTCCGTCATGACCAACGGGATGGTGGTGAAGCTGTCGGTGTCGGCGTGGACGGTGTCTTTGTTGATTGTGTCGACGCTCGTGGGCCTCAGCGTCCGTTTGTCGCGCTGCAGGCGGGTTATACCCAACCCGTTCTGCGACAATGCCTCCTTGTTCAACCTCTCCTGTGAAAACGTTACTGTCAACAACATCGTCGGCATCGGCTATACGGTGCTCCTGCTCGGCTTCTCCGTCTGCAGTGTCTCGATCACCTACCTGAATATTGCGGCGGTGTGTGTGCGCAGTAAGAACAAAGCTCTGAACAGCAAAGCGCTGCAGACCTGTTCCACCCACCTGGCCGTATACGTCTTCCTGCTGGTGTCAGCCGCTGTCATCATCGCCCTGCACCGATTCCCTTGGACGGCGGACTACAGGAAAGTGGTGTCGGTGTTATGTGAAACGACTCTGCCGGCGTTCAACGCCGTTATCTACGGGCTGCAAATTAAAGAGATCAAGCAGAGGATCATCACTTTGTTTCGCAACAGTAAAGGGGCTGGATAGAAATGAAATACAGCTGTTTAATGTTTAATGAAGGATATTTGCATGTAAATCTAATTTTATCTACTTGAAGAAATGTATTTACAGACTTTGGATTTAAAAGTTGAATTTGTGAAATATAAATATATTTGTGGTAAATTTGACTTTTTAGGTGAAAACGTATGCACACCATTTCATATGATATCCTACGAAATTAGGCCACCGTGGGCCGGTCATGTGACGTAGAGCTGTAATCAGGCCTTTAAAGTTTGGCCCGACAAGGCCCGAGCCTGACGAGTACATTTGATTGACAGCTTTTTCAAAGCCCAAACCCGTTTACAGCCTGACATTATTAAAATGTGCGCACACACACAGCTCTTTTGCCTTTTGTCAAGAATGAGTCATTCATAATTTTTTTAACATCATTTATTCATGACTAATGTAGGCTATAGGCCACTTGGAAGTTGGAACAAAGAAATAAACTAAGTCTTCTGTAACATCGTAACATCTCAGCACTCTAGGCCAACATGCCTTATCAGCGACGAATTCCCTGTCGTTTTGCTGTCGTACTTTAACAGAATGTCGCATCTTTTGCATTTCACATAACCCAATGGCTTATTATTCTCATTATGCATTATGCATTGTGGTCAAAATGTTCCACACCTCAGACTTTGCTTTCTTTGCTGGTGCAACCAAAACGTAATCGCCAGAGGCCAGCCTCCGTTTCACCTCCTCAGCATCCATTTTCGTGCTAATCTAAACGCATCACCTGACCGCTCATTTATTGCGCAACCCGGTGCGCAAGCCCGAGCCTGGCCCGAGCCCGTGTGAAATGTTAGAAATTAAGACCAAAGATCTTCAGCTCTAATGTGATTATAGAGCACGGTGAGCTGCCAGTAATTTGTGGCATTTGAGTTTAGCCAAAAAAAAGTGACCACAACACTTAAGTTTAGACACCAAAACGACTAAGATTAGGGAAAAGATTGGGTTTTGATTTCAAACACCCGTTTACGAGGTGAAAGTATTTAGTTTTTTAAACTATTAAAAATAATACTTTATTTGCAAAATGTAAAGTGCAAAATAATAGTTTTTCTCAATTACTCTGTTGTGATCGTTAGGAGCCAAATTCGAAATCCGATCCAAATTCGATCAACTGATTTATGGGTCTGATAACTTTTTAACAAATAAGAATGGGATCTAACAGGATCTAAATGAGTATTTCTGTGACTT
>NW_027595583.1:32500-40739 GCF_031162955.1 Sander vitreus | reverse complement strand
CACCAGACTCCATGTAAATAATCAGGACTTTTAGCGTGTATAGAGCCAGCATATCTCCACCAGACTCCATGTAAATAATCAGGACTTTTTAGCGTGTATAGAACCGTGCATATTTCCACATGTAAATGGTTGAATTAAGGGTTTATTTCAAGGGTGACAAAAGATTAAAAAAGAAACAGAAAGGTTGAAAAAAGCGACAATAAGTCGAACATACAACTGAAAGTTGAAAGATGGATCCTTAACATGAAGAACTCATAAACTTAAAAACCACACAAACCCAGAGGATCAGAGCTCATGTTACACACACACACACACACACACACACACACACATACACACACACACACACAGTCACACACACACACACACACACACAGCACACACACACACACACACACACACACACACACACACACACAGCTGATGTTCCCCGGATGTTTCCTACCTGGCAGGTGTGGAGGTTTGTCCCCCTGTCCCCGGTCGGGCAGGAGGCGTCCAGCTCTGTCTGAAGGTCCCGGATGTAGTCGATAACGTGCTGCAGGATCTCCACCCGGCTTGCGGCGCGTCCGCGCGGCAGACCGGGCACGAGCCGCCGCAGCAGCCGGTAACAGAGCTCCATGTCTCGGGGAAGGAGCGCCGGGACCATCGGGACATACTCCCCCGGGGAAAGGCTCTTGTTCCGGGGGAAACCCCTGGAGAAACCCCGCAGAGGGCAGCGGAGGCTCCGGGGAATGCAGCTCAGAGTGCCGCTGCCTGAAGCAGGAATATGCGGGAATATCATTCAAATATCACTAAAATAATCACTAAACTATGAATGAAATATCACTGGAATATCACTCAAATATATCTGAAATATGACAAAACTATGTGAGTAAAATATCGCCGAAATATATATATATATAGGCTATCAATATATGACTGAAATGCCTTAAAAATGTTATCACAGAAATATGAGAGGACTGCCAAACTGAGCCGAAAGAGTCTAGTGCAAATTTTTAAAGAGCCAGAGCTGACCGCTGATTGGCTCTCACGGCTGTCAGTCATCTTTTAGAGCGAGCTGATTGGTTCCTGAAGGACCTCAAGTCTTACCTGCACCTGGACTCTCACATGTTGTGACATTTAACTGTCTGATTCGTGTGTGTGTGTGTGTGTGTGTGTGTGTGTGTGTGTGTGTGTGTGTGTGTGTGTCTTTTATAACCTTTATTTATTCAGGGGAGGGTCACTGAGAGGCATCCTGTTTTTTGCAGGAAACACAGTCTGATCTGCTGCCACTGAGCAGCTCCACTGGGTGGGGGTTAAGGGCCTTGCTCAAGGGCGTGTGTGTGTGTGTGTGTGTGTGTGTGTGTGTGTGTGTGTGAACTTCCTGCAGGTGTGGTTCCCGCGTCCTGAAGAGATGGAGTCAAGGTCAGACTCACACCTGCAGACCAAGTCCAACAACAGGAACGTGTCAGGGTTGTTTAGTGATGCCTGTGTTGCTGTTTTTAGGACTGTTTTTTTTATTAGGATCTTTACTAAAAGTGCAAGATTAATAATTTTTTAAATATTTAACCTTGTTTGAGGCTTTTAAAAAAAGCCCTTCTGACATTTTTACATTAGTGTGTTTGGTATAACATGTTCAGACCATAGACTGTATATATTAGTGGACAAAGCATCTGGTTCAGCAAAATGCAGCAAATGCGGAAGTGCCTTAAACCTGCTTCCCTATCTGACTTCCAGCAGGGGAGACTCCTTAAACCTGCTTCCTATCTGACTTCCAGCAGGGGAGACTCCTTAAACCTGCTTCCTATCTGACTTCCAGCAGGGGAGACTCCTTAAACCTGCTTTCTATCTGACGTCCAGCAGGGGAGACTCCTTAAACCTGCTTCCTATCTGACTTCCTGCAGGGGGAGACTCCTTAAACCTGCTTTCTCTCTGACTTCCTGCAGGGGGAGACTCCTTAAACCTGCTTCCTATCTGACTTCCTGCAGGGGGAGACTCCTTAAACCTGCTTCCTATCTGACTTCCAGCAGGGAGACTCCTTAAACCTGCTTCCTATCTGACTTCCTGCAGGGAGACTCCTTAAACCTGCTTCCTATCTGACTTCCTGCAGGGGAGACTCCTTAAACCTGCTTCCTCTCTGACTTCCTGCAGGGGGAGACTCCTTAAACCTGCTTCCTATCTGACTTCCAGTAGGGGGAGACTCCTTAAACCTGCTTCCTATCTGACTTCCTGCAGGGGGAGACTCCTTAAACCTGCTTCCTATCTGACTTCCTGCAGGGGGAGACTCCTTAAACCTGCTTCCTATCTGACTTCCAGCAGGGGGAGACTCCTTAAACCTGCTTCCTATCTGACTTCCAGCAGGGGAGACTCCTTAAACCTGCTTTCCTATCTGACTTCCTGCAGGGGAGACTCCCTTAAACCTGCTTCCTATCTGACTTCCTGCAGGGGAGACTCCTTAAACCTGCTTCCTATCTGACTTCCAGCAGGGGGAGACTCCTTAAACCTGCTTCCTATCTGACTTCCTGCAGGGGGAGACTCCTTAAACCTGCTTCCTATCTGACTTCCAGCAGGGGGAGACTCCTTAAACCTGCTTCCTATCTGACTTCCAGCAGGGGGCGACACGTGCGGTTGCAAAAGGAGGTCTGTTTCTGTAGAAGTCTGTGAGAAAGTGATCCACTTCTCTCTTGATTTATGACCTCAGTAAACATTTTCATAATGAGTTGATGGTCTCAGTCTCTAGTTTGAAGTCTTCTTAACACAGAACGATGTTCATGTTCTCGTTGATTGTAAAATCGGCGATAAAGCAGGGGGTGTTTTAGGGCGGGGCTATGATGTGATTGACAGTTCGCGGCCTGTCAATCATGACAGAGGTTTAGCAAAGCTTATCCATGGCACGTTATCTTCATTTTGGGGGTTGACCAGCTTTCGTCTTCGTGACTGTGACACTTGGTCTCCTGATAATGTCTTGTTCAACGTTTGTACGACGAGACACTCAAAGGAGTCGGCAGTTCAGTTTTTCCGGTAAGTAACGTTACATTTTGTTTTAATACTGTTTTTCGTTAGCCAACGTTAGCATCCCAATTAATATCAGTTAGCTAGCTAGATTGCACCTTGCTAACCAAGCTAGCGGGATAACTAATAACGTTATGCAGACCAGACCGTATAAACGGATTAAAATATATATATTTAACGTTACAGTCGTATACAGTAGGTCTCGCCAGTGACCTGTTTTCAACCATATGTGGTGTTACTGCTAATCGATGCGCATATAATGGTAATGTTATCTTAAAGTCAAAGCCTGATATAGCTAACGTTATAGTCCAAATTCATATAAACCCTATTCACACGGGATTAGAATCATTTTGGGACCGCGTGTGGTTTAGAAAGTACCCCGTCACATCTGAGCATCGTGTGGCGCAGTCGCACGGGACAAGCGGAGACTGCTTTTACTTGAATATACTGAAATATATGTACCCCGCCCGAGAGTTGGGCAACGTTACCCGGAGGCGCCCGAAGGACAGGCACATACGCTATCACCCACACAGCATCACCGTCACCCACACAGCATCACCGTCACCCTCACAGCATCACCGTCACCCACACAGCATCACCCTCACAGCATCACCGTCACCCACTCAGCATCACCGTCACCCTCACAGCATCACCCACACAGCATCACCGTCACCCACACAGCATCACCGTCACCCTCACAGCATCACCGCACCCACAGCATCACCGTCACCCTCACAGCATCACCGTCACCCTCACAGCATCACCGTCACCCTCACAGCATCACCGTCACCCTCACAGCATCACCGTCACCCTCACAGCATCACCGTCACCCACACAGCACAGCATCACCGTCACCCTCACAGCATCACCGTCACCCACACAGCATCACCGTCACCCACACAGCATCACCGTCACCCTCACAGCATCACCGTCACCCACACAGCATCACCGTCACCCTCACACAGCATCACCGTCACCCGCATCACAGCATCACCGCTCACAGCATCACCGTCACCCACACAGCATCACCGTCACCCACACAGCATCACCGTCACCCTCACAGCATCACCGTCACCCACACAGCACAGCATCACCGTCACCCTCACAGCATCACCGTCACCCTCACAGCATCACCGTCACCCACACAGCATCACCGTCACCCACACAGCACAGCATCACCGTCACCCACACAGCATCACCGTCACCCTCACAGCATCACCGTCACCCACACAGCATCACCGTCACCCTCACAGCATCACCGTCACCCACACAGCATCACCGTCACCCACACAGCATCACCGTCACCCACACAGCACAGCATCACCGTCACCCACACAGCATCACCGTCACCCACAGCATCACCGTCACCCTCACAGCATCACCGTCACCCACAGCATCACCACACACACAGCATCACCGTCACCCTCACAGCATCACCGTCACCCTCACAGCATCACCGTCACCCTCACAGCATCACCGTCACCCTCACAGCATCACCGTCACCCTCACAGCATCACCGTCACCCTCACAGCATCACCGTCACCCACACAGCATCACCGCACCCTCACAGCATCACCGTCACCCACACAGCATCACCGTCACCCACACAGCATCACCGTCACCCTCACAGCATCACCGTCACCCTCACAGCATCACCGTCACCCACACAGCATCACCGCACCCTCACAGCATCACCGTCACCCTCACAGCATCACCCACACAGCATCACCGTCACCCACACAGCATCACCCTCACAGCATCACCGTCACCCTCACAGCATCACCCTCACAGCATCACCGTCACCCACACAGCATCACCGTCACCCTCACAGCATCACCGTCACCCTCACAGCATCACCGTCACCCACACAGCATCACCGCACTCACAGCATCACCGTCACCCACACAGCATCACCGTCACCCTCACAGCATCACCCTCACAGCATCACCGTCACCCTCACAGCATCACCGTCACCCTCACAGCATCACCGTCACCCCACAGCATCACCGTCACCCTCACAGCATCACCGTCACCCACACAGCATCACCGTCACCCTCACAGCATCACCGTCACCCACACAGCATCACCGTCACCCTCACAGCATCACCGTCACCCTCACAGCATCACCGTCACCCACACAGCATCACCGTCACCCTCACAGCATCACCGTCACCCTCACAGCATCACCGTCACCCTACACAGCATCACCGTCACCCACACAGCATCACCGTCACCCTCACAGCATCACCGCCCCCTCACAGCATCACCGTCACCCACACAGCATCACCGTCACCCTCACAGCATCACCGTCACCCACACAGCATCACCGTCACCCTCACAGCATCACCCTCACCCTCACAGCATCACCGTCACCCTCACAGCATCACCGTCACCCACACAGCATCACCGTCACCTCACAGCATCACCGTCACCCACACAGCATCACCGTCACCCTCACAGCATCACCGTCACCCACACAGCATCACCGTCACCCTCACAGCATCACCGTCACCCACACAGCATCACCGTCACCCTCACAGCATCACCGTCACCCTCACAGCATCACCGTCACCCTCACAGCATCACCGTCACTCACAGCATCACCGTCACCCTCACAGCATCACCCTCACAGCATCACCGTCACCCACTCAGCATCACCGTCACCCACACAGCATCACCGTCACCCACACAGCATCACTGTCACAGCATCACCGTCACCCACACAGCATCACCGTCACCCACACAGCATCACCGTCACCCACACAGCATCACCGTCACCCTCACAGCATCACCGTCACCATCACCGTCACCCACACAGCACAGCATCACCGTCACCCTCACAGCATCACCGCCACCCACACAGCATCACCGTCACCCCACAGCATCACCGTCACCCTCACAGCATCACCGTCACCCACACAGCATCACCGTCACCCTCACAGCATCACCGTCACCCTCACAGCATCACCGTCACCCTCACAGCATCACCGTCACCCACACAGCATCACCCTCACAGCATCACCGTCACCCACACAGCATCACCGTCACCCTCACAGCATCACCGTCACCCTCACAGCATCACCGTCACCCTCACAGCATCACCGTCACAGCATCACCGTCACCCACACAGCATCACCGTCACCCTCACAGCATCACCGTCACCCACACAGCATCACCGTCACCCTCACAGCATCACCGTCACCCACACAGCACAGCATCACCGTCACCCACACAGCATCACCGTCACCCTCACCTCAGACAAAGCCGTGCTGGAGCGCGCCGATGGACGGGGCAGTGGGCCAGAATATCCGTTTTTGCAATAAAATGTCGCACATGAAAACATTATATATATATATATTATTGTAAAGTTACATAAGTGCTCTATCTTGAAACATCTTCAGTTCTGCAGCCAAATGTATTGTATAAAGCACCAGGTTCAGACTGTTAATGTACCTAACAAGCATGCTGCTGCAGCAGTTATTAACCACTGTTGTTGATGCTGTTACACTGATGTCTTTCTTCCACTTACTGTCGTTGTGTCTGCTAACCTATGGGAAGACCTTCTGTCAGCACATTAATCATTAATAAGTTTTAAGATGAGTCACATACATGTTACAGTCTATATTTACAAATTATGTTTATTACCAAAATGTGCATATCACTAAACAAGTATTGCGTACAATACACATTGTCTAAGATACATTTGACATGTAGGAGTATGTGTACTTAATACTGCATGTCCTCAACTGAAGCATACCTTCATGTACAAGCTCATATATTAATATAAATCATTGTGAGCTACCATGCCTTAACTACAAAGGTATCAACGCTGAAAACTGAGTGACCAGAGCCTGCAGAAGGGAGACCTGGTGTATAGTGTGCGAGTAGATGGTTTCACTTCTGCCTCCCTAAATATTTCTAAAGGGGTGCCTCAAGGCTCAATCCTTGGGCCGCTTCTTTTTAGCATTTATATAAACAACCTCTGTAATAATATAAATAATACAAGCTACCATTACTATGCTGATGATACTGTTCTCTACTGTTCTGGGTCCACTTTAGGTCAAGCAATCACACTTTTACAATCTGCTTTTAACATCTTGCAACATGATCGGGCTGGTTGACTTTCACTGAGGGAAAGTCATCTAAAAACAACTGTATGTGTCAATGTCCCAACCATTTGTACACTTTCAGGTACAGAAATTGATGAAGTGTCACATTACAAATACTTGGGCATTATTATTGATCAATCACTGTCTTTCACATTGCATGTCCAAGGTTTGGTTAAAAAACTGAAGTTGAAGTTAGGTTTTTTAAGTCCTATTTATCCTTTGAAGCAAAAAAACAGCTTGTAAATGCAACTTTCTTGTCTGTTTTGGACTATGGTGACATGTTATATATGTATTCAGCCTCCCAGTGTCTTCATGCGTTGGACACGGTGTTTCATGGAGCCTTAAGCTTCATCACAAACTCAAAATCTCATACTCATCACTGTTTGCTGTACTCTCGGGTCGAGTCGTTCTCCCTCTCAATCAGGCGTTGGATGCACTGGCATCTTTTTATTTATAAAGCAGTATTAGGACTACTTCTCTGTGTGTGCATGTGTGTGTGTGTGTGTGTGTGTGTGTGTGTGTGTGTAACAGTTAAACTTACCTGTGGCTCCCTGGATTTGAATGTGCATGCCGTGTTTTGCATGTAGCAGCTGCGTGCTGGAGGCTCCGAGCGACGCTGCCACCTGCTGATCACAGATAAGATGCAAAGTGTGAAGGCTTCATCGCTGTCTGTACGCAGCTGAACACACGTCACATCTGCTGCACCTCCAGACACTTTGAAACGACAGTCAAATATGAAACGCTGTCTACACACACACACACACACACACACATGCATGTGTTCAACAGGAGACATGATGCCACAACTGTCTGTTTGGATTATTTTCAAAATGTAATGTGATTAAATAATTTGCTCTTTGACTGCCAGCGCGTCTACGTCAACCCACCAGACTCCATGTAAATAATCAGGACTTTTAGCGTGTATAGAGCCAGCATATCTCCACCAGACTCCATGTAAATAATCAGGACTTTTAGCGTGTATAGAGCCAGCATATCTCCACCAGACTCCATGTAAATAATCAGGACTTTTAGCGTGTATAGAGAGCCAGCATATTTCCACCAGACTCCATGTAAATAATCAGGACTTTTAGCGTGTATAGAGCCAGCATATTTCCACCAGACTCCATGTAAATAATCAG
>NW_027595583.1:17500-25000 GCF_031162955.1 Sander vitreus | reverse complement strand
AGAGAGAGACAGAGAGAGAGAGAGAGACAGCGAGAGAGAGAGAGAGAGACAGCGAGAGAGAGAGAGAGAGAGAGAGAGAGAGAGAGAGAGAGAGAGAGAGAGAGAGAGAGAGAGAGACAGAGAGAGAGAGACAGAGAGAGAGAGAGAGAGAGAGAGAGACAGAGAGAGAGAGACAGAGAGAGAGAGACAGGGAGAGAGAGAGAGAGACAGAGAGACAGCGAGACAGAGACGAGCGAGACAGCGAGAGAGAGAGAGAGACAGAGAGGGAGAGAGAGAGAGAGAGAGAGAGAGAGAGAGAGAGAGAGAGAGAGAGAGAGAGAGAGAGAGAGAGAGAGACAGCGAGAGAGACAGCGAGAGAGAGAGAGAGAGAGAGCGAGAGAGAGGGAGAGAGAGAGACAGAGAGAGAGAGACAGAGAGAGAGAGACAGGGAGAGACAGAGAGAGAGAGACAGCGAGAGAGAGCGAGACAGAGACAGAGAGACAGCGAGAGAGAGCGAGACAGAGAGACAGCGAGAGAGAGCGAGACAGAGACAGAGAGACAGACAGACAGAGAGAAGTGCCTGAAAAACCCTTTTGACTGTACAAAAATACGCCCTGAAAATAGTTTTACTTCTTGATATTTCTCTAAAAAAACATGAGGTATGTTTGGTTATGTATGTAAATATCAAAATAGGTTTCCTGCAAGTCGGTCAGTTTGGGGGTTTTAAAATCAACATTTGAGCGGGAAAACCCAAAGATATCGAGCATAAATAACCGTGGGGGGGGGGAACTCAAAGTCAAATAATTGAGTCTTGGTTTTGGGAGGGAAGGAAACATGAAAAAGGAGTTTTAGCATCCTGATATTAGTGTTATTTAAGATATTTAAAGAGTCATTTTGGGTCCGGACGGGAATGCATAGTTTGGGTCCCATTTTCTCTCAGACCCGAGCAACAGAAAAACTAAATCCATAAAACCCTGTCCAGGTGATTTCAGTTCATTTCTTCCCACCGTTTGTGTCCAGGCCGGGGGGAGGGGTCTGTGTGGGGGGGAGGGGTCTGTGTGTGGGGGTGGAGAGGGGTCTGTGTGTGTGGTGTCCCGGTCCCTGACTGGCTCTGGAGCACCAGGTTTTTCCGTCCGCGGCGGAGTGAGTGTTTACGTCATTACTTAGAAAACTGTTTTTCTGGATGTACTGGCCCTTGTCTGTGTGTGTGTGTGTGTATGTCTCTCTGTGTGTGCGTCTATGTGTGTGTGCGCTCATGCGTCTCTATGTGTGTGCGTCTGCGTCTCATGTGTGTGTGCTGTGTCTCTATGTGTGTGTGTGTGTGTGTGTGTGTGTGTGTGTGTGTCTGCCTCTCTGTGTGTGTGTGTGTCTGCCTCTCTGTGTGTGTGTGTCTGCCTCTCTGTGTGTGTGTGTCTGCCTCTCTGTGTGTGTGTGTCTGCCTGTCTCTGTGTGTGTGTGTCTGCCTCTCTGTGTGTGTGTGTCTGCCTCTCTGTGTGTGTGTGTCTGCGTCTCTATGTGTGTGTCTGCGTCTCTATGTGTGTGTGTGTGCGCCTGCCTCAAAATGTCTTCATAATAAATAAGACATCCAACTGTAAAACACTTTCTTAAAGGGCCAGTACACCCAGTAACACAGTCTTCTAAGTGAATAGTTGATGTTTCCCACGGACGCCAATCACTTTTTGTCAAATGCTCAGTTTCTGGCACGCTGCTCCACCCACTGGGCCCGCTCTACCCCCCAAACCCCCCCCCCCCCGCTTGGCATTTGTTTGGTTAACTTAATACGTGAACACCAGGTCTGAGAAGTTGGCCTCGAGCCAGTTCCCAGCGATCATCTCGCTCAGCTCTGGCGTGCAGTAATCCGGGAAGTCGAAGTGGGAGCTGCGGCTTCCCTCGCCCGTGCCCCCGCCAGCGTTCGAGTCCAGGTCTTTGTCCACCAGCGACAGGCTGAGGTTCCCGGCGTTGGCGCTCCACGGCTCGGCGGCCACGGAGAGCGCCGAGGCGTGGAAGCCGGCCAGGAGGCTCAGGGTGAAGTCGCTGCCCTCGGCCGCCAGGTCGTCCAGATCCTCGCCGCAGCAGGACGAGGACGAATCAGAGCGGGAAGCCGGAGAGAGGGAAGACGGGTAGGACGGGGGGCTGGCGCCCGGCCGGCACGGCTGCTGCTGCATTATGGGAAGAGAAAACTAAATCAGGATTGTTTTAGAGAGAGAGACAGAGAGCGAGAGACAGAGCGAGAGGGAGGGAAAGAGAGAGACAGAGAAAGAGAGAGAGGGAGGGAGGGAGAGAGAGAGAGAGGGAGGGAGGGGGAGAGAGAGAGAGAGAGGGAGGGAGGGGGAGAGAGAGAAAGAGGGAGGGAGAGGGAGGGAGGAGAGGGAGAAAGAGAGAGACAGAGGAGGGGAGGGAAAGAGACAGAGAGAGGGAGGGAGGGAGAGAGAGAGAGAGAGAGAGGGAGGAAGGAGGGAAAGAGAGAGAGAGAGAGAGAGAGAGAGAGAGAGAGAGAGAGGGAGGGAGACAGAGAGAGAGAGAGAGAGAGAGAGAGAGACAGAGAGCGAGAGACAGAGCGAGAGGGAGGGAAAGAGAGAGACAGAGAAAGAGAGAGACAGAGAGAGGGAGGGAAAGAGACAGAGAGAGAGGGAGGGAGGGGGAGAGAGAGAGAGACAGAAAGACAGAGAGGGAGAGAGAGAGAGGGAGAGAGAGAGAGAGAGAGAGCAGAGAGAGAGGGAGGGAGAGAGACAGAGAGAGAGAGAGAGAGAGACAGAGAGGGAGGGAGGGAGAAAGAGAGAGACAGGGAGAGGGGAGAGACAGAGACATTAACTGTCTGCACACGGCCACGTGTTACCTGGCGTGTGATGTTCTTGAAGCTGTAGAAGAGGCGACCGGCCTCCGGCTCAGGTGCGCCCGGCGCCATGGTGGCGAGGCTGATACGGCACGGCTCGTCCTCCGCCTTAAACTCCTCCTCCGAGTACTGCTGAACCAATCAGAATCAACGTAAGCCTTCATAGTACTGCATCCCCATAGAAACTAATCAAATAATCAATGCATCGATAGTCGGCCGGGCCATAATCAATTAGTTGTATAAAAGTATGTATAAAAATAATGAAGATTTCTCTGATTCCAGCGTGTTAAATGTGAACATCTTCTAGTTTCTTCTCTCCTGTGTGACAGGAAACTGAACATCTTTGAGTTTTGGACAAAACAAGACATTTGAGGATGTCCTCTCAGGCTTTGGGGAACACTGATCCACATGTTTCACCATGTTTTGACATTTTTATAGATCAAACAACTAATCGGTTAATCGAGAAAATAGTCGACAGATTATTACGTTTCGTGCACGCGCAGAACGTACGCTCAAGTCGGCGTCCCCTCAGTGTATTTTGAGGCATTTGGGTGGCGAGTAACAGCTCTTAGAGCTCTGCAGAATGTTTGGTTTTTGAAGCTTGAAAAGCTATGAATTAAATATCCCATATGGCTTTTGACTCATTGAGATATCAAATCAGGAGTTCAGTGAAGATTCCCACCTCTAATGGCGCATTTCCATCACGTGGTACCTGCTCGACTCGCCTCTGCTCGCCTTTTTTGGTTTTCCATTACGAAAAAAAAAGTCCCTGGTACCTGCTAACAAGTCCGTGGTACCTGCTAACAAGTCCGTGGTACCTGCTAACAAGTACTGGTACCTGCTAACAAGTCCGTGGTACCTGCTAACAGGTACGTGGTACCTGCTAACAAGTCCGTGGTACCTGCTAACAGGTACTTTATCTTGTACCACCTCAGTCGAGGTTCCCAGAGAGCTGAGGCGATACCAAAAGGTGACGTGAAAGCGACAGACGGGGGCGTCCTGAACAAACCCGCCATTTTTAAATAGTTCAGCCAGCTGTGTTTATTTCTGCTGCCTCCAGCTTCATCTGAAACTAAATGTGTCTTCTGACAACAACACACCTTCCACGTTCTGTGTCGCGTTAGGTCACGGCAGTTTCCTGTGGCGCTGTTATGACGACCAGCCACGCTGAGGCGGGACTAAAATCTGCAACGGAAAACGGACGCACAGTGAGGCGAGGAGAGTAGAGTCGAGGCCAGTAGCGTAGAGGCGAGTAGAGGCGAGGCAAGTAGAGGCGAGGCAAGTAGAGGCGAGGCAAGTAGAGGCGAGTAGCAGTAGAGGCGAGCAGCGAGCAGAGGCAAGTAGAGGCAGTAGTAGAGGCGAGTAGAGTGCGAGAGCAGAGGCAGGCAGCAGGCAAGCAGAGGCGAGCAGTAGAGGCAAGCAGAGGCGAGCAGAGGCGAGGCGAGCAGAGCAGAGTCGAGAGGCGAGGCGTAGAGGCGAGGCAGAGTAGAGGCAGAGGCGAGCAGAGGCGAGGCAAGCAGAGGCGAGGCAAGCAGAGGCGAGGCAAGTAGAGTCGAGGCAAGTAGAGGCGCAGTAGAGCAGAGGCAAGTAGAGGCGAGGCAGAGTAGAGGCGAGTAGAGCAGAGGCGAGTAGAGTAGAGGCAGAGGCGAGTAGAGGACGAGGGCGAGTAGAGGCGGGGCGAGTAGAGGCGAGGCGAGCAGAGTCGAGGCGAGTAGAGGCTAGTAGAGGCGAGTAGAGTGAGGCTAGTAGAGTAGAGGCGAGAGGCGAGTAGAGGCGAGCAGAGGCGAGTAGAGACAGAGGCAGAGGCCAGCAGAGTGCGAGGCGAGTAGAGGCGAGCAGAGGCGAGGCAAGTAGAGGCGAGCAGAGGCGAGGCAGAGGCAGAGGCGAGCAGAGTAGAGGCGAGCAGAGTGCAGCAGAGGCGAGCAGAGGCGAGTAGAGTAGCAGGCAGAGTACGAGGCGAGCAGAGGCGAGGCGAGTAGAGGCGAGGCGAGCAGAGGCGAGGCGAGTAGAGGCGAGGCAGAGAGCGAGGCAAGCAGAGGCGAGGCAGAGTAGAGGCGAGGCAGAGTAGAGGCGAGTAGAGGCAGAGGCGAGCAGAGGCGAGGCAAGTAGAGGCGAGGCGAGGGAGTAGAGGCGAGTAGAGGCGAGGCAGAGTAGAGGCGAGTAGAGGCAGAGTGCGAGGCAAGCAGAGGCGAGCAGAGTAGAGGCGAGTAGCAGTAGAGGCGAGGCGAGTAGAGGCGAGGCGAGTAGAGGCGAGTAGAGTAGAGACGAGTAGAGTAGAGGCGAGTAGAGGCGAGTAGAGTAGAGGCGAGTAGAGTAGAGGCGAGTAGAGTAGAGGCGAGTAGAGGAGAGTAGAGGCGAGGAGAGTAGAGAGGCGAGGCGAGTAGAGGGGCAGAGGCGAGTAGAGTAGAGGCGAGGCTAGAGGCGAGTAGAGGCGAGGCAGAGTAGAGGCGAGGCAGAGTAGAGGCGAGTAGAGGCGAGGCAAGTAGAGGCGAGTAGAGGCGAGGCGAGTAGAGGCGAGTAAGCAGAGGCGAGTAGAGGCGAGGCGAGTAGAGGCGAGTAGAGTAGAGGCGAGTAGAGTAGAGTAGAGGTGAGGCGAGTAGAGTAGAGACGAGTAGAGTAGAGGCGAGTAGAGGCGAGTAGAGTAGAGACGAGTAGAGTAGAGTAGAGGCGAGTAGAGTAGAGGCGAGTAGAGGCGAGTAGAGTAGAGACGAGTCGAGTAGAGGCGAGTAGAGGCGAGTAGAGGCGAGGCGAGTAGAGGCGAGGCGAGGCGAGTAGAGGCGAGGCGAGTAGAGGCGAGGCGAGTAGAGGCGAGGCGAGTAGAGGCGAGGCGAGGCGAGGCGAGTAGAGGCGAGGCGAGTAGAGGCGAGTAGAGGCGAGGCGAGTAGAGGCGAGGCGAGTAGAGGCGAGGCGAGTAGAGGCGAGTAGAGGCGAGGCGAGTAGAGGCGAGGCGAGTCGAGGCGAGTAGAGGCGAGGCGAGTAGAGGCGAGTCGAGTCGAGGCGAGTAGAGTAGAGGCGAGTAGAGGCGAGGCAAGTAGAGGCGAGTAGAGGCGAGCAGAGGCGAAAGCAGAGGCGAGTAGAGGCAAGTCGAGGCGAGAAGGTACCATGGAATGGAAAAACGCCATAATAGAAACCCTCCCGAAACATGTTTCTTGCTGCTTTTTTTGGCGTTTCTTAGCACTTTTCAGAGTTTGTCTATATTGTTCAATGCATTTCTATGAAGCTGAACGTATTCTATTATATTTTCTTGCACATGTAAGATGTCCCTGTGTTGCTAGAAAGTAAAAAATAAAGTAAAAATAGGGCTGTCAAAGCCTTCTAGCACCATTGGACTGTAAAATGAAGGAGGGAGACGAGAATGTTCTGACTGGATCATTGATTGGAACATTTACTTGTAAAAATCTTCTTCCTGAATAGGGTTGGGTACCGAAATCTGGTGCTAATACGGCACCGGTGCCTTCACGACCGTTATCTACCAGACCGACTAGCAACGCAGATTTCGGCTCCTCATTTCAACGCCACTGATATGTCTGCACTTCTCTCTGATGCTCTGAAACAGATGTTACAGGCAACAGAAACACCGCTGCATGTGACGCTAGTTAACACTATACTCAACAGCAGCTAACGTTAGCCTACCGCTAGCCAGTTAACGCTACACTCGACAGCAGCTCACGTTAGCCTACCACTAGCTAGTTAACGCTACACTCGACAGCAGCTCACGTTAGCCTACCGCTAGCCAGTTAACGCTACACTCGACAGCAGCTCACGTTAGCCTACCGCTAGCTAGTTAACACTACACTCGACAGCAGCTCACGTTAGCCTACCGCTAGCTAGTTAACACTACACTCGACAGCAGCTAACGTTAGCCTACCGCTACCTAGTAGCTGGATTAAAACTTCAAAGTGAGCAACGAAAGAGCCAAAAACATGAACCAGCGAGTCGTCTTCCCATCTGGGTGAAAATCTCAAATTAAAAAAACTTTAACGTTTGTCACGTTCTCCGATCTTTTTGGTCACTTTTTTCCCGCTCTTTTGGTCACTTAATTTCCGATCTTTTTGTTCACTTTTTTCCCGATCTTTTGGTCACTTTTTCCCCGCTCTTGGTCACTTTTTCCCCGCTCTTTTTGGTCACTTTTTCCCGCTCTTTTGGTCACTTTTTTCCCCGCTCTTTTTGGTCACTTTTTTCCCGATCTTTTTGGTCACTTTTTTCCCGATCTTTTTGGTCACTTTTTTTCCCGATCTTTTTGGTCACTTTTTTCCCGATCTTTTTGGTCACTTTTTCCGATCTTTTGGTCACTTTTTTCTCTCTGATCTTTTTGGTCACTTTTTTCCGATGTTTGTCACTTTTTCTGCATTTTGACGTTTTTTATCAACATTTTTTTATACAAAAAAAATATGTTTTTAAATGCTATAAAATTAAATATTTATTATTTATTTTAACTATATTTTACTTGTGAAGAGTGATGGTTGTAGGAACCGTCCACGTTATGTTTTTGGACAACGTGGATGAAAGAAAACCCAAATTTCTGATATAGAAACTTTTTGAAAACGGGTCAGATTAGACCGGAGACACCAGGAGGGTTAAGAGAACCACAAACACAAACACAGCTCAAAAGGTGTCAACAACAACAACAACATAAACAAACTGAATAAATGAAAAAGTGAGAAAAACACAACAAAAAGAAAACAGTT
>NW_027595583.1:7500-12500 GCF_031162955.1 Sander vitreus | reverse complement strand
TTGACGTTTTTTTGATATTTCCGTTGCTTTTTAGTTGTGTTGTTTGACTGATTCTCACTTGTTAACCTTTACGTTTGACCCTTTCCACGACTTTTACACTTATTCTTGGAATTCAGTGAGTTTAAAAAGCAGAAATATGCTATAAAAAATTGAATGAAAACACCCAAAATGCAATGAAAGTAGTGAACTGATCCTTCATTTCACTTGAGAAGAGCGTCATATAGAACCATCCATGTTCATTTCAGGCAATCTGGTTGAAAGAAACCCAGATTTCTGATATAGACACATTTGAAAATGGGTCAGATCTGACAACAGCAGTGTTGAAGAATGTCTGAATAGAACAGCTCATTATGCTGCTGCTGCTGCTGGAGCTGCTGCTGCTGGAGCTGCTGGAGCTGCTGCTGCTGCTGCTGGAGCTGCTGCTGCTGCTGGAGCTGCTACTGCTACTGCTGCTGCTGCTGCTGCTGCTGCTGCTGCTGCTGCTGCTGCTGCTGCTGCTGCTGCTGCTGCTACTACCGCTGCTGCTGCTGCTGCTGCTGCTGCTGCTGCTGCTGCTGCTGCTACTGCTGCTACTGCTGCTGCTGCTGCTGGAGCTGCTGCTGCTGCTGCTGCTGCTGCTGCTGGAGCTGCTGGAGCTGCTACTGCTGCTGCTGCTGCTGCTGCTGCTGCTGCTGCTGCTGCTGCTGCTGCTGCTGCTGCTGCTGCTACTACTACTGCCGCTGCTGCTACTACTGCTGCTGCTGCTGCTGCTGGAGCTGCTGCTGCTGCTGCTGCTGCTGCTGCTGGAGCTGCTGCTACTACTACTGCTGCAGCTGCTGCTGCTACTACTACTGCTGCTGCCGCTACTACTGCTGCTGCTGCTGCTGGAGCTGCTGCTGCTGCTGCTGCTGGAGCTGCTGCTGCTGCTGGAGCTGCTGGAGCTGCTGCTGCTGCTGTTGTGTTTGAGGAGCATTTAGGTGTTGACTCAGCTCTCCGGAGATGCAAATGCATCCTCCCCCCCAGCACCAAGCCCTGTGTCATACACATGTTAAATAAGGATGGGTTTGGGGTTGGGGGGGTGGGGTGTTGCAGAGAGGAGGTCTTTAACGCTGCATGTGAAGAACAGAAGAACAAGCTGCAGAACAAACCTCAACTACACACACACACACACACACACACACACACACACACACACACACACACACACACACACACACACACACACACACACACATACACGGAGCACACACACACACACACACACACACACACACACACACACACACACACACACACACACACACACACACACACACACACACACACACACACACAGAGACACACAGAGACACACAGAGACACACACACACACACACACACACACACACACACAGACACACACACACAGAGACACACACACACACACACACACACACACACACACACACACACACACACACACACACACACACACACACACACACACACACACACACACACACACACACACACACACACACACACACACACACACACACACACACACACACACACACACACACACACACATACACAGAGACACAGAGACACACAGACACACACACACACACATACACACACACACACACACACACACACACACACACACACACACACACACACACACACACACACACACACACACACACACACACACACACACACACACACACACACACACACACACACACACACACACACACACACACACACACACACACAGACACACAGAGACACACACACACACACACACACACACACACACACACACACACACAAAGACACAGATACACAGACACACACATACACACACACACACACACACACACACACACACACACACACACACCACACACACACACAAAGACACAGATACACACAGACACAGAGACACACACACACACACACACACACACACACACACACACACACACACAGACACACACAGATACACACAGAGGGGAAACCACTGGTGGCTAAAATCAGATCCAACTCTGGATTAAACCTCTCCAGAGGAACACACATTTCCTGGGTGAAAGGCTTTTGTTTTCCCCGGGAAGCAGACTCTGCTCCCCCCCATCCTCCCCCGCGACCTCCTCCCTTCCAAGCCATCATATGTGTTCCTATGATAATCCCTGGCAAAGTAACTGTCGGTACACTCTCCGTCCTGCGTATGCGCAAGATGATAATCCTGTTTCACGAGTTCTCTTAACACATCCATGGGATTTACGACACTGCACGATCTGTCATAGCTGTAGCGGTCTGCCGTTAGCCTCATGGATGTATTAAGAGAACGGTTAGCCTCCACCGGGAAGCTAACGTTAGTTTAGCGAACAGCTAACGCTAGCTGACAGCTTGATTCAGTCTAAAATAACTCAAATGAACTCAAACTAAACACTGGGGAAAGCCGGCTACAGCTACATTAAGACTTTCCAGTAATAACAGTTAAGACAAGTATTGAGTGGCTGTATTTTAAATGAGCACAAGTAGTAAAGTAGAACTGATGTAACAGCTGTTATATAGGCTATTTAAACAGTTATTTTCAGGTTTGAGGGTCTTTTTCTCAGCTAGCGGTTAGCTGTTAGCTAAACTAACGTTAGCTTTCCGGTGGAGGCTAACGGCAGACCGGTACAAGTACGACCGGAGGCGTGGAACAGATCGTGCAGTGTCGTATCCTCAGTGAAACATGCAGATCGTGTACAGCCTGGTCTCACAGATTTCCGTGAAATGATCACAAACTGTTAACAGCCCATTACGTGGTGGTGGCACGGAAAACAACGCCGACGTAAAGTCAATGAGAAGATCCATCCATCCATCCATCTTCATCCGCTTATCCGGGGTCGGGTCGCGGGGGTAGCAGCTCCAGCAGGGGACCCCAAACTTCCCTTTCCCGGGCCACATTAACCAGCTCTGACTGGGGGATCCCGAGGCGTTCCCAGGCCAGGTTAGAGATATAATCCCTCCACCTAGTCCTGGGTCTCCCCCGAGACCTCCTCCCAGCTGGACGTGCCTGGAACACCTCCCTAGGGAGGCGCCCAGGGGGCATCCTTACCAGATGCCCGAACCACCTCAACTGGCTCCTTTCGACGCAAAGGAGCAGCGGCAATGAGAAGATGACGTAGCATTAGGAGCGACTACAGTAGCGAGTAGTAAGGAGGTTGGTTGGGGTGGTGGATGGGTCAAACACAGGACTTTCAATCAATCAATCAATCAATCAATCAATCAATCAAAAGTTATTTATATAGCACTTTACAGAACCAGCAGGTATCCAACGTACATCAATAACCAAGAGTAAAAACATATATACAATAGAAAGAATGACACTGTCACAGCACTGCTACGTATTAAAAGCCAGACTAAACAGGTACGTTTTGAGTTTGGACATTAAAAGAGCTCCATCTGTAATAGTGTGAATATCAGGGTAGTAATACACTAGTTCCAGAGTCCCGGGGCAGCAACTGCAGAAGCCTGATCAACGTCAACCCCCCAACGTTAATACCTAGACCTTGGCACTTCTAAAACTCACTGACTTGAAGAACGCAATGACTGGTTGTGTTCCTGCAACTGGCCAGACCATTTAAGGCCTTGAAAGCAAACAATAAGACCTTAACATCTATTCTAACGCGCCCAGGGAGCCGATGGAGGGCGTAGAGAACGGGGGTGACGCGTGCACGTCGAGATGTGCTTGTTAGAAAGCGAGCAGCAGCATTTTGTACCAGTTGAAGACGTGAGATGGAGGTCTGGGTCAGACCAACATAGAGACATTACAGTCGTCCAGCCTTGAACTAATGAAAGCATGAATAGACTTTTCTAGATCGTGTCTGTTAAGGAAGGGCTTCAGCCAGGAGACGAAGCTGGAGAAAGCAACATGACTGATCTGCTTGTCAGATTTCATGCTGCAATCAAAAGTAACCCTGAAGTTTTTGACTGTGGACGTTCACCCAGGAGAGCGGGGTTGTTGTCCCGCATGTCACGTTTCCTAAAGTCGCTTTCTTCTTTTCCGTCCCACGACCTTTTCCTTATCTTAACGGGCCGTGTTCATTTCCCGTAGTTCTTCCGTGCGATCAGGTTGGTGTAAAATGTTGGTAAAGCTAGAGCAAATAATACATACGTGACTCTCAAAAAGCTTAAAGACAAAACGTATTAAAGACGTCCACTGGGCACACATTTCCTGGGTGAAAGGCTTTTGTTTTCCCCGGGAAGCAGACTCTGCTCCTCCCCATCCTCCCTCCTCCCCCCGACCTCCTCCCCACTCCCCCTGACCTCCTCCCCATCCTCTCTTCTCCCCCGACCTCCTCCCCACTCCCCCTGACCTCCTCCCCATCCTCTCTTCTCCCCCGACCTCCTCCCCACTCTCCCTGACCTCTTCCCCATCCTCCCTCCTCCCCCCGACCTCCTCCCCATCCTCCCTCCTCCCCCCGACCTCCTCCCCTCCAAGCCATCATGTGTCCCTAATCCCTGGCAAAGTAATGCCACGTTCTCTTTACCTTTGAACTCAGAAGCTGGAGCTGAGAATGACGTCATACCTGAGTTCCTGTGTTCATACCAGACTTTCCATTTAAAAGTCTACAATCTTCATTGTAGTCATTAGCTCTAGCCCGGTTAGCTATTGTTAGCAATACCAGTTGATAACGACGCATTACGCCGTTTTTTGTGCACGCAAACAGCGTAACAACACGTCCACAGGTAGAAGTTGGACATGCCTGTGTGAACGACTGATTTAGTGACACAAATAAGACAGAAGTGTTTATAACGTCATGTTACTGCAGCTTTCACAACTGTTGATACGGGGGGCAGACGTGTTGGATTTTGAACTCGGGCTACTGCGAGGTTGTACGAGCTCGTAAATCCGAGGTCAGGGGGCGTGTTTACGACTTTGACCTCGTTAAAACCGAGTCCCGAGGTAACTAGAACGTGTCATAACCACAAAGCAAATGCAAACATTCTGTGTAGATATTGATTTTTTTTTTGCATGTTCGCCT
>NW_027595583.1:0-2500 GCF_031162955.1 Sander vitreus | reverse complement strand
ATATACATATACACATACATATACACATATATACATACACATATATACATACATATATGTATATATACATATATATGTATAAATACATATATGTATATATACATATATATGTGTATATATACTATGTATCATATATGTGTATATATACTATATATATGTATATATACATACATGTATCATATATATGTGTATATTTACATATATATGTATATATCATATACTATATATTAGCATCACGTATATCACGTAGGCATTTTTCACATTACAATAGCACTTATCAAGGACTCTGTCCTCTCTTGTACCACGTTTGACGTACTGTGAAAAACCTCGGAGTAACAGTTCCAATTCACAGTGATTAAAATCCCCTAGAAACACGGGGCCTCAGGAGTACACATTAACTGTTGAAGTACACGGTCAGTGATGTGTGCTGCTTACAGCGTTCCCGCTGGGAGGGACATACACACTGCAGAGGATGATGTTGCCAGACTGTCTGGGCAGATACATGGCTCTTAGGCACATTAATTCAACATCGGGATTGCAAACAATTTTGCGCAGTGTATACTGCCTGCACCATTTGTCACTGATAAAAACACAGATACCCCCTCCTCTGTCTTTACCCGATGTCTCACTCCCGTCGGAGCCAATGAGAAAGAAACCCTCCACCTCGCACAGTGAGTCCAAAACATCAGGATGCAGCCATGTTTCAGGAAACACCATTATGGGTGACTCACGGTACTCGTAGCAGGCTGAAGCGTTGGTCCCTAACTCATCCATTTTCCTTTTCAAAGACCTCACGTTACTGAGGATCATGGAGGGTAACGGTATACATATATATATATATATATATATATCTTTAGCGCTGTTAGTCCCTTTAGCGCTATGAAATAGCGTGTTTGGTCGGGACTATTGACGTCCCTTTAGAGCTATAAGTAAAGCTTGGTCGGGGACTATTTGCGTCCCTTTAGCGCTATAAGTAAACGTGCTTGGTCGGGACTATTGACGTCCCTTTAGAGCTATAAGTAAACGTGTTTGGTCGGGACTATTGACGTCCCTTTAGCGCTATAAGTAAGCTTGGTCGGGACTATTTCCGTCCCTTTAGCGCTATAAGTAAACATGCTTAGTCGGGACTATTGGCGTCCCTTTAGAGCTATAAGTAAAGCGTGCTTGTCGGGACTATTGGCGTCCCTTTAGCGCTATAAAGTAGCGTGCTAGTCGGGACTATTGGCGTCCCTTTAGCGCTATAAGTTAACGTGTTTGGTCGGGACTATTGACGTCCCTTTAGCGCTATAGAGTAAACGTGCTTGAGTCGGGACTATTGACGTCCCTTTAGAGCTATAAGTAAACTTGGTCGGGACTATTGACGTCCCTTTAGCGCTATAAGTAGACGTGCTTGGTCGGGACTATTGTCGTCCCTTTAGAGCTATAAGTAGACGTGCTTGGTCGGGACTATTGTCGTCCCTTTAGAGCTATAAGTAACGTGCTTGGTCGGGACTATTGACGTCCCCTTTAGAGCTATAAGTAAACATGCTTAGTCGGGACTATTGTCGTCCCCTTTAGAGCTATAAGTAGCGTGCTTGGTCGGGGACTATTGTCGTCCCTTTAGTGCTATAAGTAAAGCGTTCTTGGTCGGGACTATTGACGTCCCGTTTAGCGCTATAAGTAAAGCGTGCTTAGTCGGGACTATTGACGTCCGTTTAGCGCTATAAGTAAACGAGCTTAGTCGGGACTATTGGCGTCCGTTTAGCGCTATAAGTAAAGCGAGCTTGGTCGGGACTATTGGCGTCCGTTTAGCGCTATAAATGGCAGCTTAGTCGGGACTATTGACGTCCCTTTAGCGCTATAAAGTAACGTGCTTGAGTCGGGACTATTGTGCGTCCCTTTAGCGCTATAAGTTAGCGTGTTTGGTCGGGACTATTGGCGTCCCTTTAGCGCTGTAAGTAGACGTTCTTGGTCGGGACTATTGACGTCCGTTTAGCGCTATAAGTAAAGCGAGCTTGGTCGGGACTATTGACGTCCGTTTAGCGCTATAAGTAAGCGAGCTTGGTCGGGACTATTGGCGTCCGTTTAGCGCTATAAGTAAAGCGCTTTGCAGTCGGGACTATTGGCGTCCCTTTGGCGCTATAAGTAAAGCGTGCTTGGTCGGGGACTATTGTCGTCCCTTTAGCGCTATAAGTAGCGTGTTTGGTCGGGACTATTGGCGTCCCTTTAGCGCTATAAGTAAAGCGTGCTTGGTCGGGACTATTGACGTCCCTTTAGAGCTATAAGTAACGCTTGGTCGGGACTATTGACGTCCCTTTAGCGCTATAAGTAACGTGCTTGGTCGGGACTATTGTCGTCCCTTTAGAGCTATAAATGAGCAGCTTGGTCGGGACTATTGACGTCCCCTTTTAGCGCTATAAGTTAACGATGCTTGGTCGGGACTATTGACGTCCCCTTTAGAGCTATCAAGTAAAGCGTGCTTGGTCGGGACTATTGACGTCCCCTTTAGAGCTATAAGTAA
>NW_027595582.1:27500-42958 GCF_031162955.1 Sander vitreus | reverse complement strand
AGGGTTCGGGTCGATAGTCGAATCTCAGGTTGAAGAGGAACAATGCGGATTCCGCCCTGGTCGTGGAACAAAGGACCAGATCTTTACTCTTGCAAGGATCCTGGAGGGAGCCTGGGAGTATGCCCAACCAGTCTACATGTGTTTTGTGGATCTGGAGAAGGCGTATGACCGGGTGCCCGGGAGATACTGTGGGGAGGTGCTGTGGGAGTACTGGGGTGAGGGGTCCCTTCTCAGGGCCATCCAATCTCTGTACGACCAAAGCGAGAGCTGTGTCCGGGTTCTCGGCAGTGAGTCGGACTCGTTTCAGGTGAGAGTTGGCCTCCGCCAGGGCTGCAGCACTGTCACCAATCCTGTTTGCTAGTATTTATGGACAGGATATCGAGGCGTAGTCGGGGGTGGAGAGGGGTTGCAGTTCGGTGGGCTGGGGATCTCATCGCTGCTTTTTGCAGATGATGTGGTCCTGATGGCATCATCGGCCTGTGACCTTCAGCACTCACTGGATCCGTTCGCAGCCGAGTGTGAAGTGGCTGGGATGAGGATCAGCACCTCTAAATCGGAGGCCATGGTTCTCAGCAGGAAACCGATGGAGTGCCTTCTCCAGGTAGGGAATGAGTCCTTACCCCAAGTGAAGGAGTTCAAGTACCTTGGGGTCTTGTTCGCGAGTGAGGGGACAATGGAGCGGGAGATTGGTCGGAGAATCGGCACAGCAGGTGCGGTATTACATTCAATTTATCGCACCGTTGATGAAAAAAGAGAGCTGAGCCAGAAGGCAAAGCTCTCAATCTATCGGTCAGTTTTTTGTTCCTACCCTCACCTATGGTCATGAAGGCTGGGTCATGACCGAAAGAACAAGATCCAGGGTACAAGCGGCCGAAATGGGTTTCCTCAGGAGGGTAGCTGGCGTCTCCCTTAGAGATAGGGTGAGAAGCTCAGTTATCCGTGAGGAGCTCGGAGTAGAGCCGCTGCTCCTTTGCGTCGAAAGGAGCCAGTTGAGGTGGTTCGGGCATCTGGTAAGGATGCCCCCTGGGCGCCTCCCTAGGGAGGTGTTCCAGGCACGTCCAGCTGGGAGGAGGCCTCGGGGGAGACCCAGGACTAGGTGGAGGATTATATCTCTAACCTGGCCTGGGAACGCCTCGGGGATCCCCCAGTCGGAGCTGGTTAATGTGGCCCGGGAAAGGGAAGTTTGGGGTCCCCTGCTGGAGCTGCTACCCCCGCGACCCGACCCCGGATAAGCGGATGAAGATGGATGGATGGATGGATATCAATTTAGCCAAAAAACAGCTTCTGTGGCCTGAAAAAATTGTTTCCTTCACTTAAAAAGCTTTGCTGTTTTCCCTACCAGAATCTCTTATAACAGTGTTTGTCAGAATCATGTAAATTGAGCCCTACAGACCTTAATGTAGCCGAAAAACGTTATTCCCATCACTAAAAACAGCTTTGCAGTCATTTCTTGCCAGAATCTCTTATAAAGTTTATATGTCAAAATCATATGAATTTAGCCATAAAACAGCTTCTGTGGCCTGAAAACATTGTTTCCTTCACTTAAAAAGCTTTGCTGTTTTCCCTACCAGAATCTCTTATAACAATGTTTGTCAGAATCATGTAAATTGAGCACCAAAGTGCTTATTGCTGCCTAAAAAGGTTGTTCCTATAACTAAAAGTGGCTTTGCAGCCATTTTCTAACAGAATCTGTCATAAAGATGTTTCTATGTCAGTCATGTGAATTGAGCCCCAAACAGCTTCTCGTATTGGTAAACCTGGTTTACATCACTTAAACACCTTTGCAGCCATTTTCTAACAGAATCTCTTATAAAGATATTTCTATATCAGAATCATGTAAATTGAGCCCTACAGACTTTAATGTAGCCGAAAAACGTTATTCCCATCACTAACCAGCGTTGCAGACATTTTCGAACAGAATGTCTTATAAAGAAGTTTATATGTCAGAATCATATGAATTTAGCCACAAAACAGCTTCTCGTATTGGTAAACCTGGTTTACATCACTTAAACACCTTTGCAGCCACTTTCTAACAGAATCTCTTATAGAGATATTTCTATATCAGAATCATGTGAATTGAGCACCAAAGTGCTTATAGCTGCCTAAAAAGGTTGTTCCTATAACTAAAAGTGGCTTTGCAGCCACTTTCTAACAGAATCTCTTATAAAGATGTTTCTATATCAGAATCATGTAAATTGAGCCCTACAGACTTTAATGTAGCCGAAAAACGTTATTCCCATCACTAAAAACAGCTTTGCAGTCATTTCATACGAGAATCCCTTATAAAGTTTATATGTCAGAATCATATCAATTTAGCCATAAAGCAGCTTCTGTGGCCTAAAAACATTGTTTCCTTCACTTAAAAAGCTTTGCTGTTTTCCCTACCAGAATCTATTATAACAATGTTTGTCAGAATCACGTAAATTGAGCACCAAAGTGCTTATTGCTGCCTAAAAAGGTTGTTCCTATAACTAAAAGTGGCTTTGCAGCCATTTTCTAACAGAATCTGTCATAAAGATGTTTCTATGTCAGTCATGTGAATTGAGCCCCAAACAGCTTCTCGTATTGGTAAACCTGGTTTACATCACTTAAACACCTTTGCAGCCACTTTCTAACAGAATCTCTTATAAAGATGTTTCTATATCAGAATCATGTAAATTGAGCCCTAAAGACCTTTAATGTAGCTGAAAAACGTTATTCCCATCACTAAAAACAGCTTGCAGTCATTTCTTACCAGAATCTCTTATAAAGTTTATATGTCAGAGTCATATCAATTATCAATATCAATTAATTTATTCTCCATAGTTCTGCTGGGGGGACTTCAACGCGCACGTGGGTAATGATGGAGACACATGGAGAGGCGTGATTGGGAGGAACGGCCTCCCTGATCTAAACCAGAGTGGTTGTTTGTTGTTGGACTTCTGTGCTAGTCATGGATTGTCTATAACGAACACCATGTTCGAACATAGGGATGCTCATAAGTGTACTTGGTACCAGAGCACCCTAGGCCAAAGGTCAATGATCGATTTTATAATCGCTTTCATCTGATCTGAGGCCATATGTTTTGGACACTCGGGTGAAGAGAGGGGGCGGAGCTGTCAACCGATCACCATCTGGTGGTGAGTTGGGTCAGGGGGTGGGGGAAGACTCTGACAGACCTGGTAAGCCCAAACGGGTAGTGCGGGTAAATTGGGAACGTCTGGAGGAGGCCCCTGTCCGACAGACTTTCAACTCACACCTCCGGGCGGAGCTTTTCGTGCATCCCTGTGGAGGCTGGGGGCATTGAACCCGAGTGGACAATGTTCAAAGTTTCCATTGCTGAAGCTGCGGTGAGGAGCTGTGGTCTTAGGGTCTTAGGTGCCTCAAGGGGCGGTAACCCACGAACACCGTGGTGGACACCGGTGGTCAGGGAAGCCGTCCGACTGAAGAAGGAGTCTTTCCGGGATATGTTATCCCAGACGACTCTGGAGGCAGTTGCAAGGTACCGAAGGGCCCGAAGGGGCTGCAGCCTCTGCCGTGAAAGAGGCAAAGCAGCGTGTGTGGGAGAAGTTCGGAGAAGACATGGAGAAGGACTTTCGGTCGGCACCAAGGTGCTTCTGAAAACCGTTCGCCACCTCAGGAGGGGGGAAGGGGAACCATCCAAGCTGTGTACAGTAAGGATGGGACGCTGTTGACCTCAACTGAGGAGGTAATAGGGCGGTGGAAGGAGCACTTTGAGGAACTCCTAAACCCGACTAATCGCCGTCTATGGTAGAGGCAGAGCTGGAGGATGAGGGGGGGATTGGCATCAATTTCCCTGGTGGAGGTTGCTGAGGTAGTTAAACAACTCCACAGTGGCAAAGCCCCAGGAATTGATGAGATCCGTCCAGAAATGCTTAAAGCTCTGGGTGTGGAGGGGTTGTCTTGGTTGACACGCCTCTTCAACATTGCGTGGAAGTCTGGGACGGTGCCTAAGGAGTGGCAGACCGGGGTGGTGGTTCCCCTTTTAAAAAAGGGGGGACCAGAGGGTGTGTGCCAATTACAGGGGTATCACACTTCTCAGCCTCCCGGTAAAGTCTACTCCAAGGTGCTGGAAAGGAGGGTTCGGTCGATAGTCGAATCTCAGGTTGAAGAGGAACAATGCGGATTCCGTCCCTGGTCGTGGAACAACGGACCAGATCTTTACTCTTGCAAGGATCCTGAGGGAGCCTGGGAGTATGCCCAACCAGTCTACATGTGTTTTGTGGATCTGGAGAAGGCGTATGACCGGGTGCCCCGGGAGATACTGTGGGAGGTGCTGCGGGAGTACGGGGTGAGGGGGTCCCTTCTCAGGGCCATCCAATCTCTGTACGACCAAAGCGAGAGCTGTGTCCGGGTTCTCGGCAGTAAGTCGGACTCGCTTTCAGGTGAGAGTTGGCCTCCGCCAGGGCTGCGCTTTGTCACCAATCCTGTTTGTAGTATTTATGGACAGGATATCGAGGCGTAGTCGGGTGGAGAGGGGTTGCAGTTCGGTGGGCTGGGGATCTCATCGCTGCTTTTTGCAGATGATGTGGTCCTGATGGCATCATCGGCCTGTGACCTTCAGCACTCACTGGATCGGTTCGCAGCCGAGTGTGAAGCGGCTGGGATGAGGATCAGCACCTCTAAATCGGAGGCCATGGTTCTCAGCAGGAAACCGATGGAGTGCCTTCTCCAGGTAGGGAATGAGTCCTTACCCCCAAGTGAAGGAGTTCAAGTACCTTGGGGGTCTTGTTCGCGAGTGAGGGGACAATGGAGCGGGAGATTGGTCGGAGAATCGGCACAGCAGGTGCGGTATTACATTCAATTTATCGCACCGTTAGACGAAAAGAGAGCTGAGCCAGAAGGCAAAGCTCTCAATCTACCGGTCAGTTTTTTGTTCCTACCTCACCTATGGTCATGAAGGCTGGGTCATGACCGAAAGAACAAGATCCAGGGTACAAGCGTCGAAAATGGGTTTCCTCAGGAGGGTAGCTGGCGTCTCCCTTAGAGATAGGGTGAGAAGCTCAGTTATCCGTGAGGAGCTCGGAGTAGAGCCGCTGCTCCTTTGCGCCGAAAGGAGCCAGTTGAGGTGGTTCGGGCATCTGGTAAGGATGCCCCTGGGCGCCTCCCTAGGGAGGTGTTCCAGGCACGTCCCAGCTGGGAGGAGGCCTCGGGGGAGACCCAGGACTAGGTGGAGGGATTATATCTCTAACCTGGCCTGGGAACGCCTCGGGATCCCCCCCAGTCGGAGCTGGTTAATGTGGCCCGGGAAAGGGAAGTTTGGGGTCCCCTGCTGGAGCTGCTACCCCCGCGACCCGACCCCGGATAAGCGGATGAAGATGGATGGATGGATATCAATTTAGCCACAAAACAGCTTCTGTTGCCTGAAAACATTGTTTCCTTCACTTAAAAAGCTTTGCTGTTTTCCCTACCAGAATCTCTTATAACAATGTTTGTCAGAATCATGTAAATTGAGCCCTACAGACTTTAATGTAGCCGAAAAACGTTATTCCCATCACTAAAAACAGCTTTGCAGTCATTTCTTACCAGAATCTCTTATAAAGTTTATATGTCAAAATCATATGAATTTAGCCATAAAACAGCTTCTGTGGCCTGAAAACATTGTATCCTTCACTTAAAAAGCTTTGCTGTTTTCCCTACCAGAATCTCTTATAACAATGTTTGTCAGAATCATGTAAATTGAGCACCAAAGTGCTTATTGCTGCCTAAAAAGGTTGTTCCTATAACTAAAAGTGGCTTTGCAGCCATTTTCTAACAGAATCTGTCATAAAGATGTTTCTATGTCAGTCATGTGAATTGAGCCCCAAAAACCGTCTCGTATTCGTAAACCTGGTTTACATCACTTAAACACCTTTGCAGCGACTTTCTAACAGAATCTCTTATAAAGATATTTCTATATCAGAATCATGTAAATTGAGCCCTAAAGACCTTAATGTAGCCGAAAAACGTTATTCCCATCACTAAAAACAGCTTTGCAGCGACTTTCTAACAGAATCTCTTATAAAGATATTTCTATATCAGAATCATGTAATTGAGCCCTACAGACCTTAATGTAGCCGAAAAACGTTATTCCCATCACTAACCAGCGTTGCAGCCATTTTCTAACAGAATCTCTTATAGAGATGTTTCTATATCAGAATCATGTAAATTGAGCCCTAAAGACCTTAATGTAGCCGAAAAACGTTATTCCCATCACTAAAAACAGCTTGCAGTCATTTTTACCAGAATCTCTTATAAAGAAGTTTATATGTCAGAATCATATCAATTTAGCCACAAAACAGCTTCTGTGGCCTGAAAACATTGTTTCCTTCACTTAAAAAGCTTTGCTGTTTTCCCTACCAGAATCTCTTCTCGAACAGCTTCTCGTATTGGTAAACCTGGTTTACATCACTTAAACAGCTTTGCAGCCATTTTCTAACAGAATCTCTTATAAAGATGTTTCTATATCAGAATCATATGAATTTAGCCAAAAAACAGCTTCTGTGGCCTGAAAACATTGTTTCCTTCACTTAAAAAGCGTTGCTCTTTTCCCTACCAGAATCTCTTATAACAATGTTTTTCAGAATCATGTAAATTGAGCACCAAAGAGCTTAATGCTGCCTAAAAAGTTGTTCCCATAACGAAAAAACAGCTTTGCAGCCATTTTCTAACAGAATCTGTCATAAAGATGTTTCTATGTCAGTCATGTGAATTGAGCCCCAAACAGCTTCTCGTATTGGTAAACCTGGTTTACATCACTTAAACACCTTTGCAGCCACTTTCTAACAGAATCTCTTATAAAGATGTTTCTGTCATGATTATTTTGTTCTGTTTCCTGTTTTATTTTGAAATCTGTCTTGTCTCCCTTGGCCTATCTAATTTACTTCCTGTCTTTTGTTTTTCCCGCCTGTTTGATTGTTCTGCTCTGATTTTTTTCACCTGTTGTGTCACCTGTGTCTTCTTAGTCCTTGTCAACCGGTGTATTTAGTCTCTGTGTTTTCTTTGTCTTGTGTGGGAACATTATGTTCCTGTTCACTGTGTAGTCTGGCGCTGTGTGTTCTGTGAGTGTGTTCATGTCTGGATTCTACCTTTCGTCTCTGAGTTTCAGTTCTTGAGATCCTGTTCTGTTTGTTCTGGAAGTAGTTTTTGCCTGTTGCTTTCTGGACACTTTTGGTATGTACTTTATTTTTGTTTAATTATCATCTAAACTGCATTTGGGTCCAAGCCATTCCTGACAAACCGTGACAGTTTCTATGTTAGAATCAAATGAATTTAGTCCCAAAACAGCTTATTGTGGCCTGAAAACATTGTTTCCTTCACTTGAAAAGCTGTGTGTGTGTGTGTGTGTGTGTGTTCACAAGACTGTACCTTAAATGGTTCAAATGTTATGAAAGGAGGTGTGGCCTGAATATGTAGGTGTGGTTAATGTATAGGAGGCGGCTCAGTATCGCATGTAGACCACACATAAGTTTCATGTAAATCGGATCATGTTTGTCATATAAGGTGCATTTCTTGTTGCCAGCGGGGGGCGCTATGACAAAGTCAATATTGGCCTGTATATGTCCTCAGGCCTGGACCCTTGTCAATTGTGAGAAATTTCAGGCAGATACGACAACGTACACTCAAGTTACAACAACTTCTTTGTTCATCGCTCAACACTCAAAATGGCCGTCATGCCCACACCGTCTGACGATAAGTTTTTTCTTTTAATAACTTCATCTATGAGGGGTTGAGATAGTACAGATCAAGTTTGAAGTCCATCGGATAAAATCTCTAGGAGGAGTTAGTTAAAGTATAGCACCTTGATGTTTAGGTCTACTTCCTGTACCACTCCCCCTCATGAAACCATTTCTTATAAGCTCTTCTGAATTCTATTTAACAGTAGTGCCCATGTTTTCTCTGAGCTCGAAGGTCTTGTCAATAAAATAATTCGCAATATGAAGAGGTTTGGTTAAATATGCACCATCTAGTTCCACAAAGGAAGAAGTCTGAGCTGTTTTTTTTATCCATGATTTCATTCAGAATTTTCCATATTTTTTTTACTATATTGACCACTTTCAGAAATTCTGTTAAGTTCTCCTTTTTCTCTATTCATTTTGCAGACCTGATTTCTTAATTTGCGATAATCTTCAACATTCTTGGCATCATTTCTCAAAATCATTAGTTTCTTTAATGAATCGTTTATCCACGGAGCACTTTTGGCTTTAACAGTAAATTTCTTTAAAGGGGCATGTCTATTAGCAATTATCATAAAATAGTCCATGAAAAATTTTTAAAGCAAGTTCAACTTCCTCAACATCACATACGCCCAAGGAATGCTATTAAGTTCCCCAAGAAAAAGCCTCTTGACCAAAAATTTTCCCGTATAGGATCTAGTAAAAATTATTTTTGCATTAGCTTTAGGCAACTTCGTTCTCCTAGAGACAGCAACAACATTATGGTCACTGAAACCCACTGGAATAGACACAGGTATGTAGCACATATCTGGAGCATTAGTATAAATATGATCAATGCATGTTGATTTGACCTCAGTGTGATTAACAGCAATTCTTGTTGGTTGAAATATTAATTGAGATAGTCCGCAGGTATTAACCATAGACAAGAGCTGATTCTTCAGCGGGCAATTCTCAGATAGCCAATCAATATTCAGGTCACCTAGTAGGTACAATTCTCTAGTTTCCTCTGTAGCCCTATCCAACATGGCACATAAACAGTCCAAGTGCTGTATTGTCGAGCTTGGATCCCTATAACAGCAGCCAATCAAGATCGGCTTCAAGTGCAGCAGTTGCACTTGAAGCCGTATCGCCTCACTGTCATGTAGGTTAAGGTCATGGCGTGTTTTTACTGGAAAGTGGTCACGTATAAAGATTGCCACCCCTCCACCAAACCTATTTCTATCCTTCCTATACACAGAAAAGCCATCCAAAGCCACCTCTGAATCATCAAATGAACAGTCCAAATGAGTCTCTGAAACAGCCAAAACATCAACCTTATTAGACTGCAAAAAGAGGGAGAGTTCATACGTTTTATTTCTAAGGCTACAGATGTTAATGTGTGCAAATACAAAGCCTTTAGGTAATTTGTTAATAGACATGTTCAGTTGATTTTGTGGAACAGGCAACTATAATCAGTAGGTACATATAATCTACCTTTATAAACTGCTTGGTCCGTCAGTGGGCTTGTCTTTTTCTTTGGAAGGCTGGGCGAACGATTAGTTTCATATCGCAGAAACGCAACATCTCCGCGCTCCCGTGCGGCTTTCAGTTCCGGTAAAAGCTCCTTGCGCTTTTTGGCGAACTGCTTCCGGATAGTCTTCGTTGATGAACACATTTGATCCTTTTAGGTTCTTTGCTCTATCCATGACAGCAATTTTGTCCTTGAATTTAAGGAACTTGGCGACTATCGGTCTGGATCTGGTAGTGTCCTTCTGTGGGCCAGGCCCTCCGGTTCTGTGAGCACGTTCCAACTCGATCCCCGAGCTCTGCAGCTTATCTGAGAGGAGTTTACGTACTTTTGTCTGTTTCTGCCCAGCACTCATTTCCCGACTCGTGTACTCCATCAATCACTGTTGTTTTTTTCGCGATTGTCCCTCTAAGTAGTCCATCTTGCCCAGTAAAGAGAGGATGTTTTGACTGATAGTTGTGACATCAGATCTCAGTTCTGAGCGCTCTCTGGCAGATTTTTTTTCCTCAGCCTGTAGTTCAACATCTTTTTGTGTATAATGAAGGCTTTCACGTAATCCACTTACTACTTTCGTAATTTCATCCAATCTCTTGTTTGTTTTAATCGTTATCTTTAAAAAGTTTTTGATAGTTCCGCTGCTGTTGGTCCAACAGATCTTTATAAAAGAATTTTTGTTGTTCCATAAGCTCACGGACTTGAGATAGAGAAACATAGTCCTCCTCTACCTTTTGGTGCCATTGTAGACAACCTGTCAGGGTGGAGCGTTCACAAGCGAAGTTCTTTCAAAATCAAAAATAAGAGATACTACTACTTTGCAATCACCTTTTTGTTTACTAAACATACGCTTTCATAGAGTCAGTAGACCCAAAAAAAACATTTAAGAGATGTGTGATGAGATGTGAATCGTGAGAAATTTCGGGCAGATATGACAATGTACACTCAAGTTACAACAATTTCTTTGTTCATCGCTAAACACTCCAAATGGCTGCCACGCCCACACCATTTGACGAAAAGTTTTTCTTTTAATAACTTTTCATTTGTAAGGTGTTGAGATGGTACAGACCAAACTTGAAGTCCGCCAGATTAAATCTCTAGGAGGAGTTCGTTTAAAATATAACACCTTGACTTTTAGGCCTACTTCCTGTTGCCACTAGGGGGCGCTATGACTTTAAGTAATTATCGGCTTCATTTGTCCTCAGGGTTGGACTCTTATGAATCCTGAAAAAGTTTCGAGCCAACTGGACAATGTACACTCAAGTTACACCCACTTCCTGTTTTGATGGCGAAATGCAAAAAAATGGCTTCCCCGCCACGGCCACGTCCTATGATGGAAAGTTTTTCTTTTACAACTTTGATCTTTTAATGTCTTAAGATGGCACAGACCAAATTCAAGATGATCGGATGAAATCTCCAGGAGGAGTTTGTTAAAATTCGACATGTGGAAATAGTCAAAATCGCACTCATTTCGAACTTTGAATTCAAAATGGCGGACTTCCTGTTGGGTTTAGGGTATGGCTCCAATGACATTTTTTGTACAACTTGACATGTGACATATGTGTACCAACTTTCGTGAGTCTACGTTAAACGCACTGCAGGGCTCAATTATTTTTAACTTTGTAGGGGGCGCTAGCGAGCCATTTTTTGTGCGCCCTATTCCTGAAACCCTTAAAATACGTAAATGTTCACCAGACTTGATGCGACTGCCAATTTTGGTGAGTTTTTGAATATGTTAAGCCCTCAGCCAATTAATTTGCAGCAATAATAATTATTATTATTATTAAAGCTGCAAACAGCAATGGGACGGGACCCTTGCTCCTCTGCAGTGTCGGGGTTACCGGCATTCGCCGCTCCTTGCGACCGTGCATTTGCGGCACTCAGACAAGGCAAATCACCAATGGAAAGGGAACTCCCTGCTGAGTTCAATGATACCTCACACAAGATTCTACGTCACACAGTTCATTAGCTGTGACAGGGGCGTGGCCAATGCATAGGGGAGTAAGGGGCAAACCTTTACCAATTAAAGAGTCTCTGCTGCGTTCATTGAATCCTCACATAAGATTCTACCTTAAATGGGTCACCAGTTATGAAAGGGGGCGTGGCTTAAGCATAGGGGGCAGTACAAACCATCACCAATGAATAAGGAACTATCTGCTGACTAGTTTTTAACTTTGTAGGGGGCGCTAGCGAGCCATTTTTGTGTGCCTATTCGGAACCCCTTAAAAATACGTAAATGTTCACCAGACTTGATGCGACCGCCAAATTTGGTGAGTTTTTGAATATGTTAAGCCCCTCAAAAAAGCCAATTCATTTTTAATAATAATTAAAGCTGCAAGCAGCAATGGATCGGACCTCGCGCCTCTGCGCGTGTCGGGGATTTACTGGCGGGACGCTGCTCCCTTGCGACCCGTGCATTTGCGCAGCACTCGGACACTGCAAATTGTCACCAATGAAAAGGGAACTCCCTGCTGAATTCAGTGATACCTCACATAAGACTCTACATTATACAGTTCATTAGCTGTGAAAAAGGGTGTGGCTAAATTATAGGGGGCGGGTCAAACCATAACCAATTAAAAAGGAACTCTCTTCTGAGTTCAATGATACCTCACACAAGACTCTACCTTAGATGGGTCAGCATTTTTTTAAATGGGGGCGTGGCTTAAACATAGGGGGGCAGGGTCAAACCATAACCAATTAAAAAAGGAACTCTATGCTGAGTTCAATGAGACCCTCACACAAGACTCCCACTAACTAGAAAATGCATTTCCTGCAGAAAATGCGTAGGGAATGCTGAATAGCTGAATTGCTAAAGCTAAACTGGATAAATAGCTTAAATCAGTAAGAAGAAGTTGAAGTAGTGAGAATAGTTGAAAAAGTATGAATGGTTTCAATTAACACAAATTTCATTAAAAAGTTGAATAACACCACTAATATATAAAAGAATTTATTTTCTAACTGAAATTATGATTCAGTCTGGAAGACTTACAAATGCTTGAGAAACAGATTAAAAATGCGGAAATATGAAATAAATTGTTTGAAAAAATCTCAAATGGATTGCACTGCAGTGCTGAAAAACTTGGAAGTTGAAATGTAAAATTGTCAATTGGAAGATGAACTGCATTACCTTATTAAGCTGAATCAGCATTCCCACTAATAAAGAACCAAATAACAATATTGGGAATGCTGCTTAATCAGCATTCCCACTAAATAGCGGATCTCTGGAGATCTGCATGACCCTAGCAAGATTCAGACTAAGTGGACCTCAGGTCAGTGGTGTAGCCTATGCAAATGTTGCGGCGTGACAAAGACTAGGAGTTGAGATGCTTACGTCAACTTTTAGCTTTGTTGAGATTTGCCCGATTTCAGTGGCAGTTTCAAATGTGAGATTTGCGTAGTAAAGGGGTATCAATGGGATTTTGATCTTCTATGTATGTCCTATTTACCCACCGAGCGATTTTACCTATGACATGGTAAAATCGGTTTTGCATTCTATCACCCCTTCAAACTTTGTATCAGCAGAAACACGATAGTATTTTGGAATAACCGTGCTTCCCTCCCTCATGAACTCCTAAGAGGAGAGATCACTGTATTGTGTGTCTGGAAAAAAATCTTCCGATGGCGTAAAACAATGATTTTTGCGTCATCGGAAGATGTTTGCCCAGAGGCAAAGGACTACAGCCTAGTAGTTGGAGCTACTTCCGCATAGCCCATAGGTGGGTTGGACTGTCGGCTTTTTCCAGAGATTGCAGAGGTAAAAATGAGTGTCAGCCATCTTGAATCATCGCTAGCTTCTCAGCAGAAACAGATATATAGATTTATTCATCCCGAAGGAAATTTTAGAACAACAATTATGTGCATTCAAACTACCGTACACATGTACCACCGGGATACATTGGTATAGATCGGAGAATAAGCCTGAAACTTTATTAAAGAAGGAATACTTGACACACGACGCAAGTTTTGCCTGCTACGGAGACCAGCACCTCAGCCTGTGGTGCCGCTAGCCGGAATACTTGACAGGCTTCGCCTGCTACTGAGACCAGCACATCAGCCTGCGGTGTTGCTCGATGCCGCTAACCGGTAAGGGGGTATCCTCAGCGGTGAAACGCAGAGGCTGTCCCTAGCTCATACTCCGGCCACCTGTTCCATCAATCCTGCTTGCAAGTGTCTCTTTGGACAACAAACTGGACTACATCCAACTTCAACAATACTCCCAACGCAAGTTCAGAGACTGCTGTGTTTTTGTTGTTGTGGAAACAACAGTGCTGCTCTGTCACCTGGTAAGACTAGCTAGTGGAGGTGGGCTTTTTTAACGCGGACTGTTGCAGAAATGGGGTGCTTGTAGCCAACTAACTGCTAACTGCTGGTGGAGTTTCTGACTGTTAGATGCCGACCATTCTACATTCCACGCAAATTTACGGCTGTGTTTATACTCGGTGATACAGCCCACCAAGCGCTAATGCTAGTAGCTATGTGTTAGCTGAACTTTACGGAGCATATAAGTGTAGTGTTTACGTATGTCGTTTTTATATATTTGAATTGGGTAACCACTTGAGCCATGGTGAAACGTTTCGTGTATATGGTTGAAATGACAATAAAACACAGTTGAATTGAGTTGACCATCTCACTGTCTGTTTGTCTGTCAACAGTAGGCAGGTACGGTGGCCCTGAAGTGCAAATCACAACAGCAAATAGGAAAACATGATAGCAAACAGGAAAACAAAAACGGCATTAACTTCTACCGGAAAAAGGTAGGGCCTATCTAGCAGAGGACGGAGCCTCCTGATTGGACAGACGGACTGTCTCTCTGTTAAAAGTAGGCGCTTTTCCGTGTTTTTCACCTCTCCTTCCTGTTAAAAGACAGACAGTCCATCTGTCCAATAGGAGGGTCCTCTGCTGGATAGGCCCTACCTTTTCCGGTAGAAGTTAATGCTGTCGTGTTTTCCTATTTGCCGTCGTGTTTTCCTATTTGCCGTTACGTTTTATGATTTGCTGTTGCGTTTTTCTATTTGCTGTTGTGATTTGCATTTCAGGGCCACCGTAGGCATGGCTTGGGAGTGGACTCAGAGCAGCGAAAGTAAGTGCATTCTGGGATTTGGTGTCTTTCATCCACATGAGCCAAAAAACACATTTCCTGGCTTTTCTCGGCCTAGAAGGCACCAATTTCAAATTTTTTTTCACATTTATATTACATAAGTGACCCAATTTAAAGTTATATTCAGCTTTCCAGCGGTGAAATATCGTTTTAATAAAATCAAGTAATTCAGGAGTGAGGTTAAAGATAAATCTCGTAAACAATAAGATAAATATACCGGGTTCATACACATTTTAATCAATACTTTTCCATGACTTTTCAGCACATTTCCATGACTATGTATTCCTGAAAATGTTAGTCGACATTATAAGAATAAAAATATGTGTACAAGTTTACCCTCAGAGGTTTAACAATAAAATGGACAATTTGTGGTTCAATACAAAATAAACATTTATTTACACACACACAAAGCAAGATCTTTGAAGGACACAGGGTAAAACACATGTATATCATAGTGTCCTGAAAAAAAACAGCAACTGCAAATTAACAACTAATTGGGCAGTAGTGGAAATTGAATAGTGAATGCACAACTAACAGTTTAATCTTTTTTTAACCCCACTTAAGTTTCTCATGCATATGGAGGACATAACCTTCCCTTTTTAAACACACACACACTTTAATTTCTGCAAGCTTTTCATCAATTTGCTTGTCAATGTTGAACAGAGTAGCTCTTTTTTCCTTTGCTGTCTGACGGAAACTGTTTGACTTGGAAATGAACGAGAAGAAGACAACTTGTTTTTTTATGCTTTCTGACAATTCATCTGCACACATTTGTCTCCATGGTGGCCCTCTTTTTCAGACCTTGGAGTTCGTCACTAAGCTCCTTCCGCTTTAAGTCGACAGCATCCTGTTAACACTTTTTTTTGTTCATCAAGGTAGCCATGATATATTTGCCTGGCTCCTCCTGCTGACAGAAGCAGCTGTTTTGTGATGGCTACCTTTGATAATCCTCCCAACAGACCTGACATGGTCAACAATGAACCTTTGAGCTACCAGAGACAATTCCTTCTGATTCTCTATAATTAGCTCTTTATTTATTGAGAATCCTCTCTTTACACTTGCCTGTCCATGAGACAGGACACCTACAACCTTCACTACATCTGTGGGATGTAGTGAAGGTTGTACTTGTCCTGTCTGGAAAAAAGGGGTTGGTCCCCATTGTGTCATTCCGGAGTGTGTCCACAAGCTCTGCTTTGGGGTCAAA
>NW_027595582.1:17500-22500 GCF_031162955.1 Sander vitreus | reverse complement strand
AAGCGTTTACTGTGAAAAAATTGCAGTGTTCAAAGCAGGCCCGGTCACCTGAATACCGCAGCTAGGAATAATGGAATAGGACTCCGGTTCTATTTTGTGGGTTTTCTTTCTGAATTGGGGCCATGATTAAGTGTTGAGGTTCCGGGGGAGTATAGTTGCAAAGCTGAAACTTAAAGGGAATTGGCGGAAGGGCACCACCAGGAGTGGAGCCTGCGGCTTAATTTGACTCAACACGGGAAACCTCACTCGGCCCGGACAAGGAAAGGATTGACAGATTGATAGCTCTTTCTCGATTCTGTGGGTGGTGGTGCATGGCCGTTCTTAGTTGGTGGAGCGATTTGTCTGGTTAATTCCGACAACGAGCGAGACTCAGGCATGCTAACTAGTTACGCGGCCCCGTGCGGTCGGTGTCCAACTTCTTAGAGGGACAAGTGGCGTTCAGCCACACGAGATTGAGCAATAACAGGTCTGTGATGCCCTTAGATGTACGGGGGCTGCACAGCGCCACACTGAGTGGATCAGCGTGTGTCTACCCTTCGCCGAGAGGCGTGGGTAACCCGCTGAACCCCACTCGTGATAGGGATTGGGGATTGCAATTATTTCCCATGAACGAGGAATTCCCAGTAAACGTGGGTCATAAGCTCGCATTGATTAAGTCCCTGCCCTTTGTACACACCGCCTGTCGCTACTACCGGTTGGATGGTTTAGTGAGGTCCTCGGATCGGCCCCACCGGAGTCGGTCACGGCCCTGGCGGAGCGCTGAGAAGACAATCAAACTTGACTATCTAGATGAAGTAAAAGTTGTAACAAGGTTTCCGTGAGGTGAACCTGCGGAAGGATCATTAACGGTTTGCCCTCCTCCGAGGCAAGCTCGGCGTCCGTGGGCCTTACTGGTGATCCCCCTGTCCGCACCGATGTCCCCCATCTTCTGGGTGGGCGCTGGGACGGATATGGGACGGCGAGGGGGGCACGGGCGTCTTGTTCCAACCAACCCTCTTTTGTCTGGATCAATGTCCGACCGGAGACCTCCGACCGGAGACCTCCGTCCCCGGGCCTGGACCAAAACCTTGGAACCTCGACCCAAGTGCGGTGCGGCGGCCTCGCCCTGGCCGTCCTCCGTGTGCCTCCAGGTACCCAACTCTCCTCCCTCCTATGGAGGGTGGCGGGGGGATTAACGTCTCCACCATTCGTTCTGGACCTCTGGGCACAGAATGGTGGGGAGCACCCAGAGGTTCTGTTATTCCCTCTTTAAATCCCATTTGTCTTTGAAACCGTGGCCTCCAAACAAAAAACACAAAATGTGACAAAAACTCTTAGCCGTGGAACATCACTCGGCTCATGCGTCGATGAAGAACGTAGCTAGCTGCGAGAACTAATGTGAATTGCAGGAGACATTGATCATCCATACTTCGAACGCACATTGTGGCCCCGGGTTCCTCCCGGCTACGCCTGTCTGGAGGGTCACTTTGATCGGAAACGTTTGCGTTTCCACGGCTGGGGGCTGTCACAGGGCGACGCCGGTTGCCTTCGTCCCCCTAAGTGCAGACTTGTGTTCGGGATGCCCGGTGTGGTGCTCGAGCCTGTTGTCTGGCCTGCATGAGTCGGGCACGGCTCCCAGTGGACTAGTCGTCTCTCCGTGCTATCCGCGCTTAGTCTGGCGGTGTCGCTCTCGTGGGGGATTTTGGGGTGCCATCGGGGTGTCGTGCGGCGTTGACAGACTCTCCTACTCCGCCTCGGGGTACACGAGCACTTAACCAGAGACCGTGAGCCTCTGGCCACAGTCCCCCCTGTCCGGCACGACGCTTTCCGCTCACGCTGGTGCGCTGGACCGGGTACGGGATTGCGGGCCAGAGCCACATTGCCACATTGCTCCCAGCTCCTTCCGGAGACTACGACCTCAAATTATACGAGACAACTCACTGAATTTAAGCATATTACTAAGCGGGAGGAAAAGAAACTAACCAGGATTCCCTCAGTAGCGGCGAGTGAAGAGCCCTTCGCCGAATCCCCATCCGACGGGCGGATTGGGGAAATGTGGCATATGGAAGACCGCTTGCCCGGTGTCGCTCGGGGGCCTGAGTCCTTCTGATCGAGGCTCAGCCCATGGACGGTGTTAGGCCGGTAACGGCCCCCGTCGCGCCGGTGTCTGTTCTTCACGGAGTCGGTTTGTTAGGGAATGCAGCCAAAAGCGGGTGGTAAACTCCATCTAAGGCTAAATACCGGCATGAGACCGATAGTCGACAAGTACCTTAAGGGAAAGTTCCTGTGCAGCCATGCTAAGTGCTAGCATGTCCAAATCAACACAGTTTTACTCCATAAAGAGCTGGCAACAACATACTCAACAACCAGGGCTCTAACTGAAAGCTGAAAAATTGCTATTTTTCTGGTTCAGGTTTGAGGCCAAAAGTGCATCCAAGCCACCCAGTTGGGAGTGGACATTTGGGCACACTTTTGCCATTACGGAAGGACACTTGGGAACAGCCAGTCCCCCTATTAAAAAACAGGGCAAATGTTCTGTTTTAAATATGGGAAAGAGCACTGTAAGGGAAGCCCCTTTTTACTAGGGTTTTTGTGTGTTACAAAATGTCTTTCCCAAATGGCAAAAGTGTTCCCGATTGTTTTTCCCAAGTCGCAAAAGTGTTCCCAAATGTCCTAAATCAGTTTCCCTAATTAATTAATTGATTCCCTTACTTTTTCTAATTAACGACAGTTTGTCCATATATTGACTTAGTTTCTATAATTAATGAGTTAGTTTCACTAAATAATGAGTTAGTTTCACTAAATAATGACTTGGTTTCACTAAATAATGACTTAATTTCTCTAAAGAAAGTGTTGATAGTCAAAACTAGGACATTTGGCATGTTTTTAATAGGGTGGTTGAGTGATTGCAATTGTCCTTCCCAAATGGCAAAAGTGTTCCCAATAGGCTATCAGGGGCATGAAAATGTGAGAAAAAAAATTTAAATTTTTCGACGAGAGAAGGGGACAGCAGTTAGAGGTCAACTGCTTCTGCATTTCCCCTTCTCTGGTCAAAAAACTCAAAAAGTTTTTGACCCAACCCAGGCCATTTGGCATGTTTGCATGTTATCCTAGGCTTAGAGCTACTTACTGGGCCTCGGCGGTGAGACTGAGGTCCCTCGTGGTCAACGCCCAGCCATAGAAGCAATAAGTGTTCCAAATTGTCCTTCCAAAATGGCAAAAGTGTCCCCAAATGGCCTACATTCCTATTAGTTTCCCTAATTAATAAATTGATTCCCTTACTTTTTCTAATTAAGGACACTTTTTCTAATTAATGACAGTTTCTCTAAATAATGACTTAGTTTCTCTAAATAACGAGTTAGTTTCCCTAAATAATGATGTAATTTTTCTAAATAAAGTGTTGAAAGCCCAAACCAGGACATTTGGCCTGTTTTTGATATGGTGGTTGAATGATCCCAATTTTTCTTCCCAAATGGCAAAAGTGTTCCCAATTGTCCTTCAAAAATGGCAAAGTTTCCAAATTGTCCTTCCCACATTGCAAGTGTTCCCAAATGGCCTACATTCCTATTAGTTTCCCTAATTAATTAATTGATTCCCTTACTTTTTCTAATTAATGACTTAGTTTCTCTAAATAATGACTTAGTTTCTCTAATTGAAGTGTTGAAAGCCCAACCCAGGACGTTTGGCCTTTTTAATATGGTGGTTGAGTGATCCCAATTTTCCTTCCCAAATGGCAAAAGAATTCCCAATTGTCGTTCAAATGGCAAAAAGTGTTCCCAGTTGTCCTTCCCAAATTGCAAAATTGTTCCCAATTGTCCTTCCCAAATAGAAGAATTGTTCCCATGTGTCCAAAAATAAAAAGACCCAAAGGTCAGATGACATTTGGGAACACTCTTGCCATTTGGGGGACACTTAGAAACAGTAAAGTCCCCGATTAAAAAACAGGCCAAATGTCCCATGTTTAAGTGAAGTAAGAGCAAGCCCAACCCAGGACATTTGGCCTGTGAGTGAGTTAGTTTCACTAAATAATGACTTAATTTCTCTAAATAAAGTGTTGATAGTCAAAACTAGGACATTTGGCCTGTTTTTAGTAGGGTGGTTGAGTGATTGCAATTGCCATTACCAAATGGCAAAAGTTTTCTAAATTGTCCTTCCCAAATGGCTTACGTATTCCCGATTGTCCTTCCCAATTTACAAGTGTTCCCAAATGTCCTAAATCAGTTTCCCTAATTAATTAATTGATTCCCTTACTTTTTCTAATTAACGACAGTTTGTCCATATATTGACTTAGTTTCTATAATTAATGAGTTAATTTCACTAAATAATGAGTTAGTTTCACTAAATAATGACTTGGTTTCACTAAATAAAGACTTAATTTCTCTAAAGAAAGTGTTGATAGTCAAAACTAGGACATTTGGCATGTTTTTAATAGGGTGGTTGAGTGATTGCAATTGTCCTTCCCAAATGGCAAAAGTGTTCCCAATAGGCTATCAGGGGCATGAAAATGTGAGAAAAAAAATTTAAATTTTTCGACGAGAGAAGGGGTCAATTGACAATTGACAAAAAAGTCAATTGTTCTTCCCAAATGGACAAATTGTTCCCAATTGTCCTTCCCAAATAGAAGAATTGTTCCCAAGTGTCCAAAATAAAAAAGACCCAAAGGGCAGAGGACATTTGGGGAACACTTTTGCCATTTATGGGGGACACTTGGGAACAGTAAAGTCCCCGATTAAAAAACAGGCCAAATATCCCATGTTTAAGTAAAGTAAGAGCAAGCCCAACCCAGGACATTTGGCCTGTTTTTAATAGGGGGTTGACTGATCACAAATGTCCTTCCCAAATGGACAAAGTGTTCCAAATTGTCCTTCCCAAATAGAAGAATTGTTCCCATGTGTCCAAAAATAAAAAGACCCAAAGGTCAGATGACATTTGGGAACACTCTTGCCATTCGGGATGTTTAGACTCCATCGGGGCTCTGCGTACATTTGGCATGCATTTCAATGGAGCAATTGTCCTCTCGA
>NW_027595582.1:2500-7500 GCF_031162955.1 Sander vitreus | reverse complement strand
ATGTTTTAATGGATATAGTGATTACCAACCTTTTGACTTAAATGAGGGATGCTGTTCTACATTGCTTTAGTGTGTCTGATTGTGCCTATTTACTGTTTATCTGTGTCCCCCATGCAGTCAATTTGGGCCTTTCTCTGAAGCTTATTATTATGGAGCCTGTAATGACATTATTTGCATATCAATCACTTTCACAGGTAGCTCAAAGGCATATGGTTTGACAGTGAATCATGTTTATGTAATGAAACTTCTTGTTGTCATTCCAAATTAATCTACATTGAACTATTACCAGCCGTTTTAATCATTTTAAGTCAAAGACATTTGACCTCTGACATCCCTCTGTTCTTTTTGTTTCAGAGACCAACAGAAAAACAAAAGAAAGAAGTAAGTGTTTATTTCATTGTGAGTTTTCTTGTATTCATTTATCAAAGGCAGGTGACTATTATGGTCCGTGCATCTTTTCTTCTTCACATTATTGAAAATCTGAATTGATGTTTTTCCTATGTTAAATTTGCAGTGCATTGCTGTGCTGGCAAAAATATGTACCACCCACCTCCACCACCCCCTCCTCCGCCTCCTCCTCCACCTTCCCCAAACTTGGTGAGACTAATGACAAAGTTTCCTTTGGTCTATGCAGACTTTAAGAGTAATTCTTAACAATGTGTCTTTCATGTTTCAGGATGAGGGAAAAAGGAAGAAGAAGAGAAAGATGAAAAAGATAAATGAGAGGAAAAGAGGGACCAATTGGAAGACGTGGGAGGAATACTACCTGACCTTTCCATTCATTGATGAGGAGGGAGACAGTGAAGAAGAGAATTAGGGTGGTGGGGTTCAGTTTTCAATGTTATATTATTTTTCATCTTTTTTTAAATAAAGTTCAACTTTTTATATATATTATAATCTATCAGTCTGTTTTTCTCTTTCTGTTTATATGCTTCTACACCATGCATGTCCTGATGTCATTTTGCATGCAACGACAGCAAGTGACATTGAAAACAGTCACCTCTGCACTGAGTTGCTGTGTACAAATTGTTTAATCACTAACTAACTCGCATGAATCTGGAGTCTATGGGTTTAAGTTCAGGTACCCTAAACCCACTTCAAATGTCAAGAGGTCAACATGATTTCTTTAGCTGTGAAAGGCAAGTCACTTGAATGGATTTTGATATGTTTTAATGGATACAGTGATTACCAACCTTATGACTTAAATGAGGGATGCTGTTGTACATTGCTTTAGTGTGTCTGATTGTGCCTATTTTCTGTTTGTCTGTGTCCCCCATGCAGTCAATTTGGGCCTTTGCCTGAAACTTATTATTAAGCAGCCTGCAATGACCCTATTAGAATAAGAATTACTGTAACAGGTATCTAAGTGACAGAGTTTTGACAGTGAACCCAATGTTCCAGCTGTAATTCAAAACTGATGTTAAACTATACCTGTGTTTAATAATTGATCACAGACATGAATACAGTTCAAGCAAATTAACTTTATTGTTTGCTGTTCACAGTTTTGCCTTTCAAAAAATTGTCAGATAGTTTCAATTGAAAAGAGTAAATCTTGAGGCCATCATATCATGCACAAATACATACCAAGCTTTCATTTTATTACAGTGTACAAACTCTCGCTGACCATTGACAATCCGATGGAGACAGTGTAAATTTTGGGCCAAGCAGAACCGTCAACCATTGATGAATGCAGGAGGAGATGCACATGATATATGAAACACAGAAACATCATATTTATGGCACTAGGCAAATAAGATGATTACCTTCTTGGATTAGGCCCTGGATAAAGCTTTCTCCATGAAGATCAGATTGGACATTATTGTATTACCCTCTAAGACTCCAAAAACAGATATATTATAAAGTGACAAGCTACCAGTATCAAACTACATCGTTACCATCTCCAACTAGGTGCTCGCAGAATGGAGGCCACAGGACTTATGTGTAGAGATGAGAAAAACAATGTGTTAGTCTCTGTAATAATAATTGGCAGAAGTGTCCATTTAATAATAGTAATAATCAGCTTAGACTAGGACTAATTACTGAATGCAGTGTTAAAATACATTGTTCATAAAGTGTACAAACCTGATTATTTGTCTGTGTGTTAGGATACGTATTGGAGTAAACCTTGATTATGATGTTGCAAGTTGAAATCCATGCTGACTTCTTTCCCTCTTGGAAGGTGTCTTGAGTGCCAGTTGCTGGAGTTCATTTGCTAGGATCTGTCATTATAGGTGTGGAATTAGACATTAAATTAGAGCTAATTATAATTATTCATAATTTAAAACTTGTAAACTGCTTATATTTAACAACCTGCATTGTCATATTCAACGTTTGAAAACAATTTGCATGCAGAACAGGACAGACAAGAAGTTAGTTGTTAAAACAATTGTATTTGCAAAATCTTTTAGGATTGTCCTTACCTCCTGTTTAGGATTTCGAACCATTCGGTCCTGTCTCAGATACTTAGTAAAGTCTTTCAGCAAATGATGATCCACTGAATGTCTTCTATGAAGGCCCATCTGTTTCATCCGTGTCTTGTTTGACAGTAAGTTATGTTGGGTGTCTCTGACGCTGCAATGTAGGAAAAGATGTTTTATTTTTATCATTCATGTGAATCACAATCAAAACAGATTTCATCAGGGTAGTTGTGAAAATCTCACCATTGGAAGGTCTCGCCACTGCTGACAGAGGCATTATCAGACACCTCATCCCCGCCTGTCTCTGCTGCAACACTCGCTGGTGTCTGTTTTGTTTGGCTTGTAGAAGTGGTCTGCAGTGGGACACCAACCACAGACATATGGCGATGCTGCAGCTCCCGAACGAGCCAGCTGAGTTGATGCTCGTCAGAAACAATTTGGTATAGTTTCACATTAATGAGCTTTACTGACCATGAATGATAGTGGTAATGAGTTCTAATGAAGTTGGCTAGAAGATTTATCACAGAATAGGGTGATAATTTTTACTGGATGCTTATGAACATGCAAACCAGATGGTGTAACAAATGTCCTTTTTGCAAGAACTACAGCCCACCTGCCGAACTTCTTGCAAAAAGGAAATGTCTGATGATTGCAATCACAGCATGTTTTCTCTGGCCAGTGGGATTTGATTTGAGGAATCAGCCCCAGCATTTCTCTAGATTAAGCCTGAAATGGCCTTCATCTGCCGGCCTGTATAATGCCACCCTTACACCAATCTTGTACTTGTCCTGTCTTGGAAAAAAGGGGTTGGTCCCCATTGTGTCATTCCGGAGTGTGTCCACAAGCTCTGCTTTGGGCTCAAAATCCCTGAATTTAGTCTGCAAGTTAGCCAAATCGTAAAACTCACGGAACTCTCTCATCGCATCATCACATAAAGTGTTGTTTAAATGTTTAGCCTCCACAATACTGCATAGTACTATCATCACTTGCCTAACACACTGCTCCTTAGATTTGGCCATGCGTCTCGGGTCAAAGCATTGTAGGCATCATACTAAAATGTGTTTCATAGGAGCCTTTGCCAGAAACTTGTCAAAGAGAGTCATCAGAAGTGTCTTACTGTCCAATCTTATCTCTAGGGACTGAAACCTTTTTAGTGGATATAAGTTGCTATAGTATAGAGTCTGCAGCGAACCCAAGGTAAATTTCAAAAGCATCTTTGTGCAGGTTATGGTCCTGGTAAGGCACATTCAGGAGCTTGAGTGTGGATGATTCCTTCAGGTGCGTGTCCACCACATATCAGCCCAAGAGTCCTGCAAATATTTTAGTGCAAAGCAAAGGTGCATAACTTATTTTTGCTTTCTACTAACCAGAAGCGATGTATGCAGGGGGTGGCCGCCTAGTCAAGGAACAGCAAGAGACTTGGTAGTTTATAAGCAATTTACAAACCGACTACGTGACAGCGGTATAATCTGTCATGTCCTGTCTCCTACAGCTCTATCCAGACGCCATTACTCGCCTAAAACAAAATGAGTAATTCCAGTAAGTGAAAAGGCAACTCACATCTATAAAAATAATTGATATAGTGTCGTTCCGCCCTGATGGTCTAGTAGATAGGATTTGGCGCTCTCACCGCCGCGGCCCGTCTTCAATTCCCGGTCAGGGAATGCCCATGATGTGAAAAATACTCTTTAAACACTTGAATGAATGGATTTTGGGACAGGTTTTTCATTGCTTGATTTAGATTTGTCTAATTCTTCCTCATTAGGTTAACGCTAGAACCCCGACACTCTTTAGGACGACTATTTCCTTTAAATCCCACCTCCGACACCGCCTGTATCCTTTTGTTGTCTTTGATGGGTCATAAACACTTCATCTGCCTCTATCTCAATGACAATTCTTTTTCATCTTTTAAACAGTAACCAAACCCCTAAACAACTTCTTGAACCTGAAAACCAATGTATGTGGGTATCAAGTACTGTCCTTGATGGATTCACGTCCAATTTTGACATTTTATTGCAAAGCAAAGGTGCATAACTTATGATTGCTTTCTACTAACCAGGAGCGATGTAAGCAGGGGTGGCCGACTAGTCAAGGAACAGCAAGAGACTTGGTAGTTTATGAGCAATTTACGAACCGACTACGTGACAGCGGTATAATCTGTCATGTCCTGTCTCCTACAGCTCTATCCAGACGCCATTACTCGCCTAAAACAAAATGAGTAATTCCAGTAAGTGAAAAGGCAACTCACATCTATAAAAATAATTGATATGGTGTTGTGCCTCCCTGATGGTCTAGTGGCTAGGATTCGGTGCGCTCACCGCAGCGGCCAGAGTTCAATTCCCGGTCAGGGAATGCCTGTCATGTGCAACATACTCATTAACCACTTCAACAAATACATTTTGGGATAGGTATTTCATTGCTTGATTTAGATTTGTCTACATCTTCCTCATTAGGTTAACGCTAGAACCCCGACACTCTTTAGGACGACTATTTCCTTTAAATCCCACCTCCGACACCGCCTGTATCCTTTTGTCGTCATTGATGGGCCATAAACACTTCATCTGCCTCTATCTCAATGATAAT
>NW_027595581.1:25000-37500 GCF_031162955.1 Sander vitreus | reverse complement strand
GTCAGTGCGTGTGTGTGTCAGTGCGTGTGTGTCTGTGTGTGTGTGTGTGTGTGTCAGTGTGTGTGTGTGTGTGTGTGTGTCTGTGTGTGTGTGTGTCAGTGTGTGTGTGTGTGTGTGTGTGTGTGTGTGTGTGTGTGTGTGTGTCAGTGTGTGTGTGTGTGTGTGTGTGTGTGTGTGTGTGTGTGTGTGTGTGTGTGTGTGTGTGTGTGTGTGTGTGTGTGTGTGTGTCAGTGTGTGTGTGTGTGTGTGTGTGTGTGTGTGTGTTCTTTGTTCTAAACTGTTCCAACTTTTCATTCTCAAAATATTTGCCTATTTTCTTGAAATATTGATTGTTTATAATAAATAAATGAATGAATAAATGTTTCTGAAACATTCATTGATTACGTATTGTAAAATAATTCATTAAAATAACATGTCTGCATAAAATGTAAATGATTAGAATAAAGGAATATAGTTTTACAAAGTCCAAACATTAAATGTCATTTAAAATGTTTGGTGGCGCTCTGCTTGTAGTTCCTGCTGATGTCACCAGAGGGCGCCATGACGTCACTGAACTACATTCAGAAACAGCTTCTCTGAGCTGGTGGTGACGTCATGGCGCCCTCTGGTGACATCAGCAGGAACTACGAGCAGAGCTCCACCAAACATATTCACACATTAAAACATGTTGACAGATTCTATTAGTTTCATTTCTATGTTTTTATGTCCTGTTTGTAAATTACAGGTGAAGGTTGTTGACCTATTAATTCATATGATTGGACTGTATATTCATTGCTATATGTTTGTAAACATTGTCATTTTCAACGTACTATGGACCTTCCATTTGTGTCCTGAATAAAGTTATTATATTATTATACGTCTTCTTATATATTGTAAGTCAGTAGTTTTGGTGTCTAAACCTAACCAAACTGGGACCGTTTCACAACGTTAACCACGTGTTTAAAACCGTTGTCACTGCCCGATGTGAGTCAGAGCAGATGTGAGTCAGAGTAGAGGTGAGTCATATATATATATATATATATATATATATATATATATATATATATAGAGAGAGAGAGAGAGAGGTTGGACTGTTTACACAAACACACACACACACTTCATTCATATTTTATAACCAACTACACACAGTTGGGCATAATGAAAGCACTCTCATCTTCAGTATGCTCTGCCATAATACTAAAATAGTTCAACTTGCAGAAAGTCTTCAGATTGTTCACATGCCCGTTAGGAATGACTGGTTCCACATACATTATATGTTAAAGGTTTTGCTATTTTCTCTATAAAATGTTTACCTAGTGTCATATTAATATCATCACAATCAGGAGATTTTTATGAATATATTTACTCCCTCAGTTATCTCCTCTTCCTCAGTTCTCTTCAGAAAGATGTTATCGTCACCTGAAGGCATTCACAGCTGTTATTCTACATTGTTATTCTTATTCTTCCGTGCCACTTATTTTGCACATTAACTCCTTCCACATTTTTCAACATAGAAACTACGTTCAAACATCAAAACTTTCAGCTCGATTCAGAATCGATTGCTATTATTTATAATATTCATAACGTTTATAATTTATGAAATATTCAACATTTAGCGGGCATTTTTGCCCAATTAAAGCGGATGGACTGAATGTTCAAAGTTGACACATTTTCAACTGCTAGCTTTTTATTCATACATTCACAGAGAAACTCCATTCAAACTTTACAACGTTCCAGATTAGCTGAAAACAACAAAACTGATACTGCTAGAAACATGTTAGAAAGGGCACAATATTCCCTACATTTTGATGTAAAAGTAATGTATGAAGAGTTAAAACTGTGGATGGTATCACAAGGTAAAGAAAATGTAGCTTCTGCCTCTTTCCACTGTCAGTCGGGCCCTGCCCTCTGAGTCTGAGCATTCCTTCCCATACACACCAATGTAAAAATGGCAGAAAGACATTAGTTTTAAGCCTCAAAGAAGACTAAATATTTTAAAAAGTACTAATGGGATTTGAAAGTTGAATACCAACCCTGAATGTATGAAAGATGGGGAACGTTGTAAAGTTTGAATGGAGTTTCTCGGTGAATGTATGAATGAGTAGCTAGCAGTTGAAAATGAATGAAAATGTGTCAACTTTGAACATTCAGTCCATCCGCTTTAATGGGGAACAAATGTCCGCTAAACGTTGAATATCTCGGAAATTATAAATGTTATAACTATTATAAATAGTAGCACGCCATTCTGAATCAAGCTGAACATCTTGATGTTTGAATGTAGTTTCTATGTTGAAAAATGTGGAAGGAGTTAAGGTGCAAACAAAATTGTACGGAAGAATAAAAATGTATAACTATTCTCACTGCTTCACCTTCTTCTTATGAAAATCCAGCCAGCAATCCAGTGTAGCGTCAGCCTTTCAACATACAGCATTCACACCACATTTCTTCAGAAATATCACTCTAGTTCACACTATTATCCCCATACTTATTATTATTATTATTATTATTATTATTATTATTATTATTATTATTATGCAGAATTGTTTTTAGTTTTTATTTGCCCCCACAGTCTTTTGCCACTGCCAGGGTTGCAAGTGAAATAATACAGCAACTAAAGTTTAACGTTATGGAAAGCATAAGTGTAATGATGGTCAGATCTTGTGCCTGGGGGAGTGATATCGATAAGTCATGTAACTATTTTCTGCCAGCTTTCCCTCCTTTATTTAGCAGCAGCGAATGTGTTGGTTTTTTTGCCTGGATTATATGGATTATATGTCTGTATTCCTCATGTTTTTGGAAGATAGCCTGTTGAGGGGGGGAAATCCTACGCATCCCCCCTGCAAATCCCACCCTGCTGTCCTTGTATTTCTACAACCTTTATTCCAGAGCCTCTACAGAAGACATCCTGTAGCTTTCTAAATAATAATAATACATTTTATTTAAATGCCTTTCAAGGACACCGTACAGGGATACACAAGACACAAACCGCAAAAAATAAAGAATACAACAATAAACAACAACAGAAAGAGGCAGAGCAATTTACATCAGGTGGAATAGGCAGTTTTAAACATGTTTTTTGAGTTGTAATTTGAAATGGGGGAATGAATCGATGTTTCTAAATTGGGGTAGAACAGGACTGGGAGCCAGTGGAGTACCAACACGTTCTCACACTCATCTCGTAAAATATGGACGCTTGGTCAGGTGCCTTTGTCGTTCCTCCTCCTCCTTTAGTGCTTTAAGTAAACGTGCTTGGTCGGGACTATTGCCGTCCCTTTAGCGCTATAAGTAAACGTGCTTGGTCGGGACTATTGCCGTCCCTTTAGCGCTATAAGTAAACGTGCTTGGTCGGGACTATTGCCGTCCCTTTAGCGCTATAAGTAAACGTGGTCGGGACTATTGTCGTCCCTTTAGCGCTATAAGTAAACGTGCTTGGTCGGGACTATTGCCGTCCCTTTAGCGCTATAAGTAAACGTGCTTGGTCGGGACTATTGCCGTCCCTTTAGCGCTATAAGTAAACGCGCTTGGTCGGGACTATTGACGTCCCTTTAGCGCTATAAGTAAACGTGCTTGGTCGGGACTATTGCCGTCCCTTTAGCGCTATAAGTAAAAATGCTTGGTCGGGACTATTGACGTCCCTTTAGCGCTATAAGTAAACGTGCTTGGTCGGGACTATTGCCGTCCCTTTTGACGCAGTAATGTTAAGGAAAAGGTCGTGGGTGGGCGTACGGTTCTGTGACACGCGGGAGGAAAGTAAAGAGCAACTATAGCAAGCGTGACAAGCAGCACATGAACCCTGCTCTCCTGGTGAAAGTCCTGTGTTTGACCCATCCACCCCCCCCCCAACCATCCTCCTTACATACTACTCCCTAAATCCTGCGTTACACAAACATCCTGAAAGACACCTTTTTCATTGCATCAGACGCTGACAGCCACTGTCCAAACCCCCTTATTTTACGGGTTTGGAGAGGACAGGAGTGATGTGGTGGATGGAGGGGGTTTGAGTTGTGATGCTGGTGAATTCTGGACCAGTTGAAGTTTATGGAGGGATTTGTGAGGGAGGCCGAAAAGGAGAGAGTTGCAGTGACCTGAGGAGAGAATGGATTTAAAAAACTTGAGTTGAATGAACTGAGTGCGGCCAGGGAGGTAAGATGTGAACCAGTCTAAGAGGTGAATCATACTGGCCGTTCCCAACCTGGCTAGATCTTGCCGGCACGCCCGGATTTATAGCGCGAGCCGAGGTCACGCACCACTCGGAAAGCAGAAACAGGAAGCATGAACGAGCTCAAGGTTAACGTGATGCCAGGACTCTCAGAGTGACTGCAGGTCTCTCTGGTAAACTGACTGGGTTAAGATGAGCTCTTTATGGTGAATGAAAGGCTTGATCCCACCAAGTAGCTCATCCAATCAGATCCAAGCATTGACGTCAATGCTGCTGCCAGTTCTGCCGTTGTCGCTAGTGTCGCGACCACCACGCGCCAGTATAAACAGTTATGGCGAATTATATATTTTTTTAAATTTTTTTATTTCAAACATACATACACACAACACATACATTAGGAAAGCACATTAGGAGACACTCGTACAGTTTCAGGGAGGGTGGTGTGACAGATGGTATCTAAAGCTGCACTCTGGTCGAGCATGATGAGGAGTCCAAAATCAGCTGCCATAAGGAGGTAGTTTTGGAGATGAAGGGAAGATTATAGGACGGAAGTTGTTGAGGTTGTTGATTCAGCACCACTTGCTCCAACTGCTTCTGTAACACCACAGAGATAAAAATCAGCCACATAGACATACACTTAAAGGACAATGATGGCGCAAAACAAACCTAGGGGTTAATAACGGATGTTTACCCACTCTGTCTCTCTCTGGGACATGTTTTCATGCTAATTGAATGTGTTTGTAGCTTGAACGAAGCTAGCGCGGACCGCTGATTAGCTTACAACGCTAGTATTCGTGGCACAGGGAAAGTAAAAACAAATCGCCATTTTGTACGACTAAAAAGGCTCAAAATATCACCACACTTCAACGGTAGCATAATGAGGGTCCCTACATGTTAACACAAGCATTGAGAACTTTGTAAGTGTACAGACAGTTTATTGAAGAAGAGCTGCGGGAGCTCCGTGAAAGGGCTACGAGAGAGAGAGAGCTACCGCTAGTCAATGCCACAACACAGCCTCATACTTCAGGAAACTGGGGCTGTACCTGCGGACATTGTGAAGCTATGGCCACCCAACAGGAGTGTCTGTGTTGCACGGAGTGGGACCTGTTGCGACGCGACACCCAAGAGACGCAGTGTTTTGTACAGTCTGAAGATTTCCCCTCTCTGATAAACAGGGCTGGACTTGAAACTTTTTTCCATGTCCCAAAAATAAATTGGAGATGGTGACCCAGACCAGAGGGACCAGATGGACAGTTATCCACCGACTAAGAAACTAGACAAGTTATGTTTTACATCTGGGCGATTATTTCAGATATATTGAGGTCAAGTATGAGGCTCTGTTGCAGCATAGCTCTCTCTCTCTCTCTCTCTCTCTCTCTCTCTCTCTCTCTCTCTCTCTCTCTCTGTCTCTCTCTCTCCGTCTCTGTCTCCCTCTCTCTCTCTCTCTCTCTCTACCTCTCTCTCGCTCTCTCTCTCTCTCTGTCTCTCTCTCTCTCTCTCTCTCTCTCTCTCTCTCTCTCTCTCTGTCTCTCTCTCTCTCTGTCTCTCTCTCTCTCTCTCTCTCTCTCTCTCTCTCTCTCTCTCTCTCTCTCTCTCTCTCTCTCTCTCTCTCTCTCTCTCTCTCTCTCTCTCTCTCTCTCTCTCTCTCTCTCTCTCTCTCTCTCTCTCTCTCTCTCTCTCTCTCTCTCTCTCCCTCTCTCTCTCTCTCTCTCTCTCTCTCTCTCTCTTTTGTTTCAAGCTACAAACACATTGGATTGGGTTCACATCCATTATTAACCCCTAGGTTGGTATTTTGCGCCGGAATTGTCCTTTAAGAGCCAATATGAGGTTTAACCAGCTGGTTTAAATATCTCACGGTGCTGTGTTGTGTCAACATTATTGCGTGACTGTTTCCTGATGATACTTACAGATCTTCAGGGGATTCTGAGGTTGAGTGTAATAGTCACAGGGTTACTGACACCGATCGACACTGAGAAGACCTGCAGGTCAGATTAAAAACTATTTCTTCAGGAAGTTACTTCCTGTCATTGGAGGGTCCACTTCCATCGGTTCCTCCTGCACAACACAGATGGTGATTGAAAAGGATATTAAAGTAAAATGTTCATGCATTGCATATTTAAACTGTAGTACACCAGTATTTATTAGTGTCAGCAGCACATTGACTGCTGCTGTATGAGAGCATGAAGATCCTCGTAGGGAGGAGGTCGGGGGGGATATTTGGCTCCTAAAACACAAGACTTTCACCCAGGAAACAGGTGATGTTATTTTAAAATGTTCAAAGATTCGGGGCCCCTGGCTCTGCTCATTTCTTGAACCCAGTCCTACTGTGATGTAAGTGCAGCAGATGTTACAGCGTCTCAGGAAGCTTTACAGCCACTATTCAGGAGACAATATCACACTGACTTCATTAGATATTTACCCCTGCAGATTGCCATCCATGACATCATCATCATCATCATCACCAGCTGCAGCAGCGATGGCGGCAGCGTGTACAGCGTGTACAGCGTGTACAGCGTGTACAGCGTTGACAGTATCTACAGTGTGTACAGCGTGTACAGCGTGTACAGCGTCTACAGCGTGTACAGCGTGTACAGCGTGTACAGCGTGTACAGTGTATGCAGCAGTTGTTCTCTGGCCGGAATTCTGCAGCAAAACACACACAAATAAAACTAGAAGTTAAAAAATGTTTGTATGTAAAAAATTATTATGTAAACTTATCAGCTTCAAATGAAGCCGAGTATCAAAGACTTCACACATTACAAAGAAACACAGATGAGATCAGAGAGAAGAAATGTCAGATATACAATAAGTACAGATACTAATAGACAGAGACACACACACACACACACAGAGACACACACACACATACACACACACACACACACACACACACACACACACACACAGACACACACACACACATACACACAGACACACACACACACACACACATACACAGACACAGATGTTTAGACAAAGTATACTTCACATATTTTTTCATCTACCTGTTATTGTGTGTGCTACATATAACCCAACGTAGTATTTAAATGATACTACAGTCTATGGTTTGAACATAACCTACACATTAGCTTTTTGAAAATAAGTTTCTTTACGTCCCCACGAGCAGCAGCCTGGCTCAGGGCCTTCCGTGTCACGTCTCCAGAAAGAGCCAAAACAGCCACACATTATATTAAAAATAATAAAATAAGCTACTTGTCTGATTATGGACATGTTGTAACCCCATATTCCTGACTCATAATCTAATGCAGCACATACACAACATGTTTAGACGACGGAAAATAACGTCTCTCTCTCGTATAGACGCTAACACACAGCACGTGGCCACAGAGCAGCACGTAGTGACTAATCATTCACAGTTTAAGTACGTGCATGAACTTCTCCAGTTACTGACCAACACAAACTCTACTATTTCCTACTGTCCTTCTCTGTTCCTTATACTGAAATAGATGAAGTGAATGATGAGAGCAATACCATTGTGTAGTACTTCATAACCAACACATGCGTAGTACTTCATAACCGACGCATGCGTAGTACTTCATAACCGACACATGCGTAGTACTTCATAACCGACACATGCGTAGTACTTCATAACCGACACATGCGTAGTACTTCATAACCGACGCATGCGTAGTACTTCATAACCGACGCATGCGTAGTACGTCATAACGTCGCATACTGTAGTACTTCATAACGTCGCATACTGTAGTACTTCATTACCGACACATGCGTAGTACTTCATAACCGACGCATGCGTAGTACTGCGTAGTACTTCATAACCGACGCATGCGTAGTACTTCATAACGTTGCATACTGTAGTACTTCATAACCGACGCATGCGTAGTACTTCATAACCGACACATGCGTAGTACTTCATAACCGACACATGCGTAGTACTTCATAACCGACACATGCGTAGTACTTCATAACCGACACATGCGTAGTACTTCATAACCGACACATGCGTAGTACTTCATAACCGACACATGCGTAGTACTTCATAACCGACACATGCGTAGTACTTCATAACCAACACATGCGTAGTACTTCATAACCAACACATGCGTAGTAGGCTACGTCATAACGTCGCATAGTGGACAGACTGTACGTCTCACACAACTACAGCTGTTAATCTGTGATATGAGACGTGAATGTTGGGTACAGCAGACGCTGTTTTCACAAACTGTCTGTCAGGGAAGTTTACATCTCGTGCCGTTGTGGCTCAGCTCTTAATTACGTTAGAAAGGTTCTCCCAACAACTTCAGAAACATACCTGTCCTCCTCCTGAGCTTCCTGGTGATCATTCAGACGGTTCCTCGGCTCATGTTGATCCACAATCTCTGAGAGAAGAGACAGAAACCGTCCACTGTCCATCAGACGTCTGCATCGCTTCAGAGATGTTCCTGATATGAAGAGGAAGAGGAAGCACATACACACACACACACACACACACACACACACACACACACACACACACACACACACACACACACACACACACAAATACCGGTTTATATGTTTTATGAGGACCACTTTTTTAACCATCACTTGTGGGGACCACCCTTTCTAAAGGCACTAGAGGCATGAAAGAAATCAGGTAAACTCACCATAGCCTTGTAAGCTTATACACGACTTTAAACATCCAAATTGATGAAGTAATGTCATGACCATCATATATGGGGACTTGTAAAAAAACGAGTTAACATTGTTGGTGGGGACCTAATTTGCATGTTATTTACATAATTCACACAATTTCCATCATGATTAGTGGGGACTTTGCAAACAATAAACTAAATAAAGGTTTAATTTACAGATTTAATCTAAGTAGAATGAAAAGATGGATAAATAGTACATTAATAACAGTTACATTTCTTTAATTCAGCTTAGCTTAGTGTTAGTTGTAGAGATGGAGCATGAAGCTTGAAAAGGGGAGTGATTCAAACCCTCACTTTTGCAATCACACATCTTCACAACATAGCAAAACATATGATTGATTGATATCGCTAAATTTGATAAGATTATTTAAGAGATTAAAGTAAATATTAATATATCTCTCCCTCCTAACCGGTCAAGGGAAATCACCGCCTACCATAGAGACGGGTCTGTTTGACATGCCTGCCTGTTAAAAGAAAGGTTTAACACAAACACAAATATTGCATCTTGCTGTTGCTCATGGAGGAAGTGATTGGACTTTGTAAATCATAAAGTCTTAGAATGTGGTCTAGACCTACTCTGTATGAAAAGATAACTTATAATGATTTTGCAGTATAAACAAAAGCAATTAAAAGCTCTCTACTCATGTACAAAATATTTAAAGAGCAATTGTCCGGATATTTTCCAACCCAAGTCATACCGACAACAAGACGAACCTTTTTAAAACCATTTACTTTCCCCTGTTAAAACTATTATTTCTTTAATTCCAAAATTTCTTTTTTGTTATATTTCTCTTCACAGTCATCACCCTAGCATCAGCTAACTACTCAATCATGTGACACTACGTACCACTATAACAACAGTACCACTTAAGGCTGTAACGATAACTGCATCACCACAATACTGATGGTGATGTGACACTAGCGTGGCTATGACTTCATCACCAGATTTTAAAAAAAATGTATACTGTATATATATTTATGTTGTTGCTAGTGAAAGTTAGGAGTGCATACTTCTGTGATATTTAATATAATGAACAGAATAATCATTGTTTAGTTATCATCATTGCATGTCTTCTATCCTATATTCAAGTTTTTTACTTCAGCTTTGACAGTCAATTAAATAAATGGGGAATTTCTTTTGTGAATTATTTCTAGGCTTAAGTACTTGTGATATATGCAGGTAATGTTTAATATGACACTGCAGAAGGAAAGGACAATTCTCTGTTCTCAGCTGAGGTGGACACATTACTGCTGCAGTGTTTACCATTGTGCTACACTGTCGCATACATTAGCCTAGCAGCTAGTTTCCTTGCAGTTGAATTTTAGCCTGCATGCATGTTTTTGTAGCCTAAAACAGCAACTTATATTGGTAGAGAGATAAAGAAATTAAACTGCCCGCTCACTCTGTTCCCTCTCTGCTCAACCCAGCTGCTAGACCTTTGTGCTAGAGTGCTATGCTCTAGGCAAACCTTTTTTTAAACTTTATTGACATGGAGCTTTCTGAATGGTCTGTGCAATATATCAATGGAGAGGAGAGAAAGCAGCATGCCCATGTATGACAGCAAAACCATTTGCAGAATTCAACTTTAATGAGTTCAGCTTCATTATTGAACAACTAAATGTGAAAAAAGAGATGTCACGTTCATAATCAAGACTCCTTTTGATCCTGCGGTTTGGGCGAAGGCTAGCATCACTGTCAGTGTCACTTTCGGAAGTGTTATCCAGAATGTAATCATCTGCACTCTCTGATATGGATTCATCAATCATCAAATCTTCAAGGTCTGTATCTTTCATTTAAAATAAAAAAAATTAAGTAATCAGAAATATGTAGAATAGCAACAACTAGTTAATTGATGAGAACATAGAAATAACTAACCATTTTAAAGTGCTCATATTATGCTTTTTGGCTTTTCCCCTTTCCTTTATTGTTATATATAATTTTGTGCACATTATAGGTTTACAAAGTGAAAAAGCCAAAAGTCCCCCCCAAAGGGACTTACCATCTTCCAGAGAAAACACTGTTCACAAACTGCTCCAAACAGCTCTAATGTAGTCCAGCCTTTACTTCAGAGACAAACGTGGTCACTTTGGAACACACGTTATAATGCTCACCTAGCTGCTAGCATGGCACGCCCTCATACTCTGCTTCTGACTGGCTAGTAGTCCTTACCTAGGTACTGTCAGGGCACGCCCTCATACTCTGCTTCTGACTGGCTAGTAGTCCTTACCTAGGTACTGTCAGGGCACGCCCTCATACTCTGCTTCTGACTGGCTAGTAGTCCTTACCTAGGTGCTGTCAGGGCCCTCATACTCTGCTTCTGACTGGCTAGTAGTCCTTACCTAGGTACTGTCAGGGCACGCCCTCATACTCTGCTTCTGACTGGCTAGTAGTCCTTACCTAGGTACTGTCAGGGCACGCCCTCATACTCTGCTTCTGACTGGCTAGTAGTCCTTACCTAGGTACTGTCAGGGCACGCCCTCATACTCTGCTTCTGACTGGCTAGTAGTCCTTACCTAGGTACTGTCAGGGCACGCCCTCATACTCTGCTTCTGACTGGCTAGTAGTCCTTACCTAGCTACTGTCAGGGCACGCCCTCATACTCTGCTTCTGACTGGCTAGTAGTCCTTACCTAGGTGCTGTCAGGGCCCTCATACTCTGCTTCTGACTGGCTAGTAGTCCTTACCTAGCTACTGTCAGGGCACGCCCTCATACTCTGCTTCTGACTGGCTAGTAGTCCTTACCTAGGTACTGTCAGGGCACGCCTCATACTCTGCTTCTGACTGGCTAGTAGTCCTTACCTAGGTACTGTCAGGGCACGCCCTCATACTCTGCTTCTGACTGGCTAGTAGTCCTTACCTAGGTACTGTCAGGGACACGCCCTCATACTCTGCTTCTGACTGGCTAGTAGTCCTTACCTAGGTACTGTCAGGGCACGCCCTCATACTCTGCTTCTGACTGGCTAGTAGTCCTTACCTAGGTACTGTCAGGGCACGCCCTCATACTCTGCTTCTGACTGGCTAGTAGTCCTTACCTAGGTACTGTCAGGGCGCCTCATACTCTGCTTCTGACTGGCTAGTAGTCCTTACCTAGGTACTGTCAGGGCCCTCATACTCTGCTTCTGACTGGCTAGTAGTCCTTACCTAGGTACTGTCAGGGCACGCCCTCATACTCTGCTTCTGACTGGCTAGTAGTCCTTACCTAGGTACTGTCAGGACACGCCCTCATACTCTGCTCTGACTGGCTAGTAGTCCTTACCTAGGTACTGTCAGGGCCCTCATACTCTGCTTCTGACTGGCTAGTAGTCCTTACCTAGCTACTGCACATGTGCTACTCCCTACAAAGATGGAACAGAAGCGCAATGCCTCACTCTGTAGCTAAAATGGACAGCTCAACACAGGGTGAAAAGAGGAGCTGCAACAATGTACAGTACAACAAAAATAGTGTTTTTGAAAATTAAGCCACATGAACCTATTCTGGTACAACCTCTAAATACAATTACAAACCTTTAACTAACTTTAATAATTAATTGATTGTCATTTTTCAATTCAGACATCTGAAGTGATTCATGAGTGTTGTCATCAATCTGATTGCCTGACAGGGGTAAAGGATTGGACTTGAACTTTAGGCTCTGATTAGAACAGGGTTCTTCTTCTCCTCCAGTGGCTTCAGATGTAAGGATATTACTGTC